>NC_074680.1:42375678-42543178 GCF_029448725.1 Salvelinus fontinalis
TTATTTTCCTTATTGTACTATTTGCACATAATATGACATTGGTAATGTCATTATTCCTTTGGAGTGTAATGGTTACTGTTCATTTATTTATTTTTCCACTTTTGTTTGTTATCACTTGCTTTGGCATATTTCCCATGCCAGTAAAGCAACATGTGTATGACCATATAAATAACGCAGAGAGAGAGAGAGAGAGAGAGAGAGAGAGAGAGAGAGAGAGAGAGAGAGAGAGAGAGAGAGAGAGAGAGAGAGAGAGAGAGAGATTTAAATACCCTTAGGGAAGCTCTCTAACAGACAACCAACTATACAGTACATACGAGTACTCCACGTAAAGGCAGAAAGACAGCATGGTAGAAAGGCAGAATGGTAGAAAGGCAGCATGGTAGAAAGGCAGAATGGTAGAAAGGCAGAATGGTAGAAAGGCAGAATGGTAGAAAGGCAGCATGGTAGAAAGGCAGAATGGTAGAAAAGGCAGAATGGTGGAAAGGCAGAATGGTGGAAAGGCAGAACGGTAGAAAGGCAGAACGGTAGAAAGGCAGAACGGTAGAAAAGGCAGAATGGTAGAAAGGCAGAACGGTGGAAAGGCAGAACGGTAGAAAAGGCAGAATGGTAGAAAAGGCAGAATGGTAGAAAGGCAGAACGGTAGAAAGGCAGAACGGTAGAAAGGCAGAATGGTAGAAAGGCAGAACGGTGAAAGGCAGAACGGTAGAAAGGCAGAACGGTAGAAAGGCAGGACGGTAGAAAGGCAGAACGGTGGAAAGGCAGAACGGTGGAAAGGCAGAACGGTAGAAAGGCAGAAAGGTTGGAAAGGCAGAATGGTAAGAAAGGCAGAATGGTAGAAAGGCAGAATGGTGGAAAGGCAGAACGGTAGAAAGGCAGAACGGTAGAAAGGCAGAATGGTACAAAAAGCAGAACGGTAGAAAGGCAGAACGGTGGAAAGGCAGAACGGTGGAAAGGCAGAACGGTAGAAAGGCAGAACGGTAGAAAGGCAGGAAGACAGAAAGGCAGAACGGTAGAAAGGCAGAACAGTAGAAAGGCAGGGCGGTAGAAAGGCAGAACGGTAG
This sequence comes from Salvelinus fontinalis, assembly GCF_029448725.1. Lineage (NCBI taxonomy): Eukaryota > Metazoa > Chordata > Actinopteri > Salmoniformes > Salmonidae > Salvelinus > Salvelinus fontinalis. The sequence goes on from NC_074680.1 coordinate 42,376,740, forward strand.
AAAGGCAGAACGGTAGAAAGGCAGGAAGACAGAAAGGCAGAACAATAGAAAGGCAGGAAGACAGAAAGGCAGAACGGTGGAAAGGCAGAACGGTAGAAAGGCAGAACGGTAGAAAGGCAGAATGGTGGAAAGGCAGAACGGTCGAAAGGCAGAACGGTCGAAAGGCAGAACGGTGGAAAGGCAGAACGGTGGAAAGGCAGAACGGTAGAAAGGCAGGAAGACAGAAAGGCAGAACGGTGGAAAGGCAGAACGATGGAAAGGCAGAACGGTAGAAAGGCAGAACGGTAGAAAGGCAGAACGGTAGAAAGGCAGAACGGTGGAAAGGCAGAACGGTGGAAAGGCAGGAAGACAGAAAGGCAGAATGGTGGAAAGGCAGAATGGTGGAAAGGCAGAACGGTGGAAAGGCAGGAAGACAGAAAGGCAGAACGGTGGAAAGGCAGAACGATGGAAAGGCAGACCGGTCGAAAGGCAGAACGGTAGAAAGGCAGAACGGTAGAAAGGCAGAACGGTGGAAAGGCAGAACGGTGGAAAGGCAGGAAGACAGAAAGGCAGAATGGTGGAAAGGCAGAATGGTGGAAAGGCAGAACGGTGGAAAGGCAGGAAGACAGAAAGGCAGAACGGTGGAAAGGCAGAACGATGGAAAGGCAGACCGGTCGAAAGGCAGAACGGTGGAAAGGCAGAACGGTGGAAAGGCAGAACGGTGGAAAGGCAGAATGGTGGAAAGGCAGAACGGTGGAAAGGCAGAACGGTAGAAAGGCAGAATGGTGGAAAGGCAGAATGGTGGAAAGGCAGAACGGTCGAAAGGCAGAACGGTGGAAAGGCAGAACGGTGGAAAGGCAGAACGGTAGAAAGGCAGGAAGACAGAAAGGCAGAACGGTGGATAGGCAGAACGGTTGAAAGGCAGAACGGGAGAAAGGCAGAACGGTAGAAAGGCAGAACAGTAGAAAGGCAGGAAGACAGAAAAGGCAGAACGGTTGAAAGGCAGAATGGTAGAAAGGCAGAACGGTAGAAAGGCAGAACGGTAGAAAGGCAGGAAGACAGAAAGGCAGTACTATGTATTCTGACAGTTGATGAGTATATCTGAGGGCCAAAAGCTACAAAGAATAAAACAGTAAATCTCTCAGGGATTCTACTGACGACAGTATGGAAATTCACAGCTTCATTATTCATAGGGCGAGATAAAACAGAGAGAATATGTGTGTGTGTTTTTGTTTAACTATCCTTTTTGCCCGTCCCCAGTAGGAAAAATGCTATTTTAGGGTTAGAATAAAGGATATGATTAAGGGTTACATTTAGGATTGAGAGTTAGGGTTAGGGGTTAGATGTAGGGTTGAGAGTTAGGGTTAAAGGTTAGATGTAGGGGTTGAGAGTTAGGGTTAAAGGTTAGATGTAGGGTTGAGAGTTAGGGTTAAGGGTTACATTTAGGGTTGAGAGTTAGGGTTAAGGGTTACATTTAGGGTTGAGAGTTAGGGTTAGGGGTTACATGTAGGGTTGAGAGTTAGGGTTAAGGGTTACATTTAGGGTTGAGAGTTAGGGTTAAGTGTTAGTTTTAGGGGTTTGGGGTTATGGTTAAGTTAAGGGTTAAGGTCAGATGTAGGGTTATGGGTTATGGTTAAGTAAAGGGTGAAGGTTAAATGTGAGGTTAGGGGTTATGGTTAAGTTAAGGGTTACGTTTAGATATAGGGTTAGGGGTTATGGAAAATTGGATTGTGGATGGGAATCAATTATACAAGGATAGCAATGCACATAATGTGGCTCCCGAGTAGCGCAGCGGTCTAAGGCACTGCATCTCAGTGTAAGAGGTGTCATTACAGTCCTTGGTTCGAATGCAGGCTGTATCACATTTGGCTGTGATTGGGAGTCCCATAGCCGGCACACAATTGGCTCAGCATCGTTCGAGTTTGGCCAGGGTAGGCTGTCATTGTACATAAGAATTTGTTCTTAAAACCTGTTGAGGATAGAGGGCGCTATTTTCACTTTGGGGAAAAATCGTGCCCAATTTAAACGGCCTCGTACTCTATTCTTGCTCGTACAATATGCATATTATTATTACTATTGGATAGAAAACACGCTCAAGTTTCTAAAACGGTTTGAATTATATCTGTGAGTAAAACAGAACTCATTTTGCAGCAAACTTCCTGTCAGAAAGTGAAAAATCTGAAATCGAGGCTCTGTTCCAGGGCCTCCCTATCAATTTGCTTGAAATGTATGACTATACATGCACTTCATATGCCTTCCACTAGATGTCAATAGGAGGTGAGAGGTGAAATGGGGAGTCTAGCTATATCTATGGTCAAAAGAGAGGTCTTGGAATGACATGAACCCAATTTCCTTTGTTCAGGAAGACGCAGGAAGGACATCAGCTTTGGCTTCTGAAAAGCTTTCCTTATAGACGGCTAATATCTCCGGCTTTGATTTTATTTGATAAATGTGATAATATCATCGTAAAGTATGTTTTTTCAATATAGTTTCGTCAGATTATTGACATTTTTTCGGGAGTTTTGGCGTGTTCCGTTCTCTGCGTTTGGTGACGATGGACAGCTTCGCGCCACTTGGCAAGTTTTGGTTGCTAAATCAACAGACAAATAGGACATTCTAAATCCAAACAACGATTATTCTGGAGAAAGGACCCCTTGTACAAGATTCTGTTGGAAGCTCACCAAAAGTAGGACCCATTTATGATTTTATTTCGTATTTCTGTCGAAAATGTTTACTATTAGTTTCCGCCCAGATTTTGGGCGCTCTCTCGCTATAACGTAAGCTGTATGTCGTACTAAAGTTATTTTTAGAATTCTAACACGGCGATTGCATTAAGAACTAGTGTATCTGTCATTTCCTGTGTAACATGTATTTTTTTGTAAAGTTTATGATTAGTTATTCGGTCAGAATAGGTGAGTGTCAGAAATATATCCAGAGATTCTGGAAAATATTTGCTACGTTTTCACGATGTATAACCACGGATTTCAGCTCTAAATATGCACATTTTCGAACAAATTATATATGTATTGTGTAATATGATCTTATAGGACTGTCATCTGATGAAGTTTATGAAGGTTAGTGAAATAATGAATATCTTTTGCTGGTTTTGTCACTATCGCTACTGTTGCCTTGAATCAATGCTGTTGTGTGGTTGGCTTTTGTGGTAAGCTAATATAATGCTATATTGTGTTTTCGCTGTAAAACACTTAAAAAATCTGAAATATTGGCTGGATTCACAAGATGTTTGTGTTTCATTTGCTGTACACCATGTATTTTTCATAAATGTTTTATGATGAGTATTTAGGTATTTCACTTTGGTCTCTATAATTGCTCTGGCTGCTTCGGTGCTATTTGTGATGGTAGCTGTGATGGTAGCTGCAATGTAAAACTATGATTTATACCTCAAATATGCAAATTTTTCGAACAAAACATAGATTTATTGTATAACATGTTATAAGACTGTCATCTGATGAAGTTGTTTATTGGTTAGTTTGGTTGGTTCTTGGTAAGTTTGGTTGGTTTTGTGCAAGCTACCTGTGCTGTGAAAGAAATGTCTGTGCTTTTTTGTATTTGGTGGTGAGCTAACATAAATATACGTGGTGTTTTTGCTGTAAAACATTTTAAAAATCGGACATGTTGACTAGATTCACAAGATGTTTATCTTTCATTTGCTGTATTGGACTTGTTAATGTGTGAAGTTAAATATTTCTCAAAAATATTTCGGGAATTTCGCGCTCTGCCTTTTCAGTGGGATGTGGGAGGAGTTCTGCTAGCGGAACCCCCGGGCTAGACAGGTTATCCGACTTAGTTAAATAAAGGTTAAATAAAATAAAAAATAAATAAAAAAGTGTGTGTTTGTGTGTGTGTGTGTGTGTGTGTGTGTGTGTGTGTGTGTGTGTGTGTGTGTGTGTGTGTGTGTGTGTGTGTGTGTGTGTGTGTGTGTGTGTGTGTGCGTGCGGGTGGGGTAACATTCCTTCTGTTAAACTTCTTATGGCTGGGGGCGCTATTTTCACGCTCGGATGAAAAGCGCGCCCATAGTAAACTACCTGCTACTCAGGCCCAGAAGCTAAGACATGCATATAATTGGTAGATTTGAATAGAAAACACTCTGAAGTTTCTAAAACTGTTTGAATGATGTTTTTGAGTATAACAAAACTCATATGGCAGGCAAAAACCTGAGAAAAAATCCAACCAGGAAGTGGGAAATCTGAGGTTTGTAGATTTTCAAGTATATGCCTATCCAAGATACAGTGTAAATTTGGTCCGATTGCATTTCCTAAGGCTTCCACTAGATGTCAACAGTCTTTAGAGCCTTGTTTCAGGCTTCTACTTTGAAGGGGGAGCGAATAAGAGCTGTTTGAACAAGGGGTCTTGCAGAATGCCATGAGCTAAGTCAGGCGTGCGGCCGTGAGAGCGAGTTCCTTTCCTTCCTTTCATTTCTAAAGACAAAGGAATTGTCCGGTTGAAATATTATTGAAGATTTATAATGAAAACATCCTAAAGATTGATTCTATACATCGTTTGACATGTTTCTACGAACTGTAATGGAACTGTTTTGACTTTTTGTCTGGACTAAGTACCTGCGCCTTGTGAATTTGGATTTGTGAACTAAACGCGCGAACAAAAAGGAGGTATTTGGACATAAATGATGGACTTCATCGAATAAAACAAACATTTACTGTAACGGTCCTGACCTGTTTTATGTTGTTTTTGTATGTGTTTAGGTCAGGGCATGTGTTTTGGGTGGGCAGTCTATGTTATCTGTTTCTATGTTGGTTTTGGTTGCCTGGTATGGCTCTTAATTAGAGGCAGGTGTTTTGCGTTCTCCTCTAATTAAGAGTCATATTTAGGTAGGGTGTTCTCACTGTTTGTTTGTGGGTGATTGTCTCCTGTGTCGTCGAAATGTATGTACCATACGGGACTGTTTGGCTGTTCGTTTATTTTGATGTCGTCTGTTTCCTGTCCGTGAGTTTACGTTTAGTTATGTAAGTTTATGTTCAGGTTTCGTCAACGTCGTTTTCTTGTTTTGTATTTTTGAAAGTGTTTTGTTTTTTCGTGTTGCCATCATAGTTTTTTTTCAAATAAAGAGATGGCCTATTTCCCTACTGCTGCATTTTGGTCTGATGATCCTTCTCTCCTCTCCTCGTCCGAGGATGAGGAGAGAGACAGCCCTTACAGAATCACCCACCAAACTAAGACCAAGCGGCAAGGGAATGCTCAACAGAGCAACAAGGACTCCTGGACTTGGGAGGAAATCCTGGACGGTAGAGGACCCTGGGCTCAGCCAGGGGAATATCGCCGTCCAAAGGAGGAGTTGGAAGCAGCGAAGGCTGAGAGGCGCTGGTATGAGGAGGCAGCGCGTCGACGCGGTTGGGAGCCCGTGAGTCAGACCAAAAAATTTCTTGGGGGGGGGGCACACGAGGAGTGTGGCACAGCCGGGTAGGATACCCGAGCCAACTCCCCGTGCTTACCGTGGAGGTAGAAGGCGTCGTACTGGTAAGACACTGTGTTATGCGGGAAAGCGCACGGTGTCCCCAGTACGCGTGCTTAGCCCAGTGCGGGCTATTGGGAGGGCTAGGTTGGGCATCGAGCCGGATGTCATGAAGCCGGCCCAACGTATCTGGCCTCCAGTACGTCTCCTCGGGCCGGCGTACATGGCACCAGCCTTACAGGTGGTGTCCCCGGTTCGCTTGCATAGCCCAGTGCGGGCTATTCCACCTCGCCGCACTGGCAGGGCTACGGGAACCATTCAACCTGGTAGGGTTGGGGAGGCTCGGTGCTCAAGAGCACGTGTCCTCCTTCACGGTCCGGTAGACCCGGTGCCACCTCCATGTACCAGTCCTCCGGTGGCAGCCCCCCGTACCAGGCTGTCTCTCCGGGTTCTCTCTCCTGCTGTTTCCTCCTCTCCAGCGCAGCCAGTGCCTAGACCACGCACCAGGCTGTCTCTCCTTCTCCTCCCTACAGAGCCGTCCTGCCATGACCAGCCAGAGCCGTCCTGCCAGGACCAGCCAGAGCCGTCCTGCTATGACCTGCCAGAGCCGTCCAGCCAGGACCTGCCAGAGCCGTCCAGCCAGGACCTGCCAGAGCCATCCAGCCAGGACCTGCCAGACCCGTCCAGCCAGGGCCTGCCAGAGCCGTCCAGCCAGGACCTGCCAGAGCCGTCCAGCCAGGACCTGCCAGAGCCGTCCAGCCAGGACCTGCCAGAGCCGTCCAGCCAGGACCTGCCAGAGCCGTCCAGCCAGGACCTGCCAGAGCCGTCCAGCCAGGACCTGCCAGAGCCGTCCAGCCAGGACCTGCCAGAGCCGTCCAGCCAGGACCTGCCAGAGCCGTCCAGCCAGGACCTGCCAGAGCCGTCCAGCCAGGATCTGCCAGAGTCCCTCAGCCAGGATCTGCCAGAGTCCCTCAGCCAGGATCTGCCAGAGTCCCTCAGCCAGGATCTGCCAGAGTCCCTCAGCCAGGATCTGCCAGAGTCCCTCAGCCAGGATCTGCCAGAGTATCTCAGCCGGGACCTGCCCCTTGTCCCGGTGCTGCCCCTTATCCCGGTGCTGCCCCTTGTCCCGGTGCTGCCCCTTGTCCCGGTGCTGCCCCTTGTCCCGGTGCTGCCCCTTGTCCCGGTGCTGCCCCTTGTCCCGGTGCTGCCCCTTATCCCGGTGCTGGTCTTTATCCTGGTGCTGCCCCTTATCCTGGTGCTGCCCCTTGTCCCGGTGCTGCCCCTTGTCCCGGTGCTGCACCTTGTCCCGGTGCTGCCCCTTGTCCCGGTGCTGCCCCTTGTCCCGGTGCTGCCCCTTCTCCTGGTGCTGGCCGTTTATTTAGGGGATGTTAGTTTTAGGGTGGTCATTGGGAGGGGAAGACAGAAACGGGGAGTGACTATGGTGGTGTGGGGACAGCGTCCAGAGCCGGAGCCACCACCGTGGTCAACTGCCCACCCAGACCCTCCCCTGGACTTTGTGCTGGTGCGCCCGGCGTTCGCACCTTGAGGGGGGGGGGGTTCTGTAACGGTCCTGACCTGTTTTATGTTGTTTTTGTATGTGTTTAGGTCAGGGCATGTGTTTTGGGTGGGCAGTCTATGTTATCTGTTTCTATGTTGGTTTTGGTTGCCTGGTATGGCTCTTAATTAGAGGCAGGTGTTTTGCGTTCTCCTCTAATTAAGAGTCATATTTAGGTAGGGTGTTCTCACTGTTTGTTTGTGGGTGATTGTCTCCTGTGTCGTCGAAATGTATGTACCATACGGGACTGTTTGGCTGTTCGTTTATTTTGATGTCGTCTGTTTCCTGTCCGTGAGTTTACGTTTAGTTATGTAAGTTAATGTTCAGGTTTCGACAACGTCTTTTTCTTGTTTTGTATTTTTGAAAGTGTTTTGTTTTTTCGTGTTGCCATCATAGTTTTTTTTCAAATAAAGAGATGGCCTATTTCCCTACTGCTGCATTTTGGTCTGATGATCCTTCTCTCCTCTCCTCGTCCGAGGATGAGGAGAGAGACAGCCCTTACATTTACTGTGGAACTGGGATTCCTTGGAATGCATTCCGATGAAGATCATCATCATCATATTTATAATGTTATTTCTGACTTGTGTTGACTTGTGTTGACTCCACAACATGGCGGGTATATGTATGGCTTGTTTTTCGGGCTGAGCGCTGTACTCAGATTATTCCATGGTGTGCTTTCGCTGTAAAGCTTTTTTTTAAATCTGACACAGCGGTAAGAAGAATATCTTTAATTCCATGCATAACACACGTATTTTCATCAACATTTATGATGACTATTTCTGTAAATTGATGTGGCTCTCTACAAAATCAACGGATGCTTTGGAAGCAAAACATTACTGAACATAACGCGCCAATGTAAACTGAGATTTTTGGGTATAAATATGAACTTAATCGAACAAAACATATATATATTGTGTAACATGAAGTCCTATGAGTGTCATCTGATGAAGATCATCAAAGGTTAGTGATTCAATTTATCTCTATTTCTGCTTTTTGTGACTCCTCTCTTTGGCTGGAAAATTGGCTGTGTTTTTTGTGACTCGTCACTGACCTAACATAATCACATGGTATGCTTTTGTCGTACAGCCTTTTTGAAATCGAACACTGTGGTGGGATTAACAACAAGTTCATCTTTAAAATGGTGTGAAATACTTGTATGTTTGAGGAATTTTAATTATGAGATTTCTGTTGTTTGAATTTGGCGCCCTGCACTTTCCCTGGCTGTTGTCAAATCGATCCCGTTAACGGGATATCAGCCGTAAGAAGTTTTATCACTGATCCCATCTCATCATACTAGATCTGCGTCAATCTCCCCAGAATAATCTTTATGTCTTGGCAATGACTCCAAACACACACATGAACATTTTGCTATGTTGCACATACATGTACAGAGTATTCTGAAAGTATTCAGGCCCCTTGAGAGAGGAGGACAGAGATTGAGAGTAGGACAGAGAGAGAGAGAGAGAGAGAGAGAGAGAGAGAGAGAGAGAGAGAGAGAGAGAGAGAGAGAGAGAGAGAGAGAGAGAGAGAGAGAGAGAGAGAGAGAGAGAGAGAGAGAGAGAGAGAGAGAGAGAGAGAGAGAGAGAGAGAGAGAGAGAGAGAGGAGAGGAGAGAGAGAGAGAGAGAGAGAGAGAGAGAGAGAGAGAGAGAGGGACAGTGAGAAAGAGGAGGACAGTGAGAAAGAGGAGGACAGTGAGAAAGAGGAGGACAGTGAGAAAGAGGAGGACAGTGAGAAAGAGGAGGACAGAGGGAGTAGAGAGAGAGACGATGACAAAGAGAGAGGAGGCCAGAGGGAGTAGAGAGAGAGACGATGACAAAGAGAGAGGAGGCCAGAGAGAGAGGAGGACAGAGAAAGAGGAGGACAGAGAAAGAGACAGAGAAAAGAGAGGTAAAAAATAGATCTAGAACGAGAGATAGAACAACAGATAAAGAAAAGGACATATTAAAATAACAAGGAACAAAGCAAGAGAATAGTGTAACTTACGATGTGGAGCATGAGATAGTCTCCAAGACCCGGAGCGCTGTCTATCCGGACCAGGATGCTGTCCTTTAGGGAGGTACTGAACCCCACGGTCAGCCTGTCTGTACGCGTGCTGGGCCTCTCGTTGGCTGGCCACTTGAACGTGATGAGGCCTCCTCCTTTCCCAAAGATATAGGTGGTCCCAGCTGAGGAGAAATAGGAGAAATAGGAGAGAGAAATAGGAGAGAGAAATAGGAGAGAGAAATAGGAGAGAGAGAGAGAGAGAGAGAGAGAGAGAGAGAGAGAGAGAGAGAGAGAGAGAGAGAGAGAGAGAGAGAGAGAGAGAGAGAAGGAGAGAGAGAGAGAGAGAGAGAGAGAGAGAGAGAGAGAGAGAGAGAGAGAGAGAAAAGATGAGCTGAAAGACTTACACCAGATGGGGATGATTCCAAGCAAAGTAGAAGTAGGATAATGTGAAGCCCATCAAACTATTTTATTGGAATATGGTGTTGATTATTGGTGTCTTGTTATGTGTTTTTCTGTTGTTATTCTGTTGTTGTTCTGTTGTTATTCTGTTGTTATTCTGTTGTAGTTCTGTTGTTATTCTGTTGTTGTTCTGTTGTTGTTCTGTTGTAGTTCTGTTGTTATTCTGTTGTAGTTCTGTTGTTATTCTGTTGTAGTTCTGTTGTTATTCTGTTGTAGTTCTGTTGTTATTCTGTTGTAGTTCTGTTGTTATTCTGTTGTAGTTCTGTTGTTATTCTGTTGTTATTCTGTTGTTATGTGTTTGCCTTGTCTGTGTTGTTCTGTGTTTGTGTAAAGTAACCAAAAATTAAGATTCCCATAATGTTTGTTGAAGAGATATTATTTGCAAGCAAACACACTAGCACTGCCTTCAAATGTTCTCCTCAGGTTTCGGGGGCCAAGTAGGCAAAAGACTTTGAAAACAAATCTGTTTTTATTTTCTACAGTAAGTCGTCTAGAGAAGCCTCACCTGTCCCAAGTTGCACAAGAGGTTTTTAAACAACTGCTGTTTTCACCTGGGTCAGAAAAGTCATCATTCAACAGCTGATTTCCTTTATCCCAGCCTCCATGGGAAATACTGTGACCTATACAAGTTAAATATAACTCCCTCCAAAATGGATTAGCTATACAAATTAATTCTCCAGTTCACATGTATTATAGCTGAGAAGATCGCAGGAGGACGTCTTTTGAAAATCAAAGCCGTACTCCTCCGAAAAACACACAGGCAAACTCCATTTCTGTCGTTTTAGAGAAGTTAAATATTCATTTTGAGAGAGACATCTTATTGGCATGACTTGTGTTTGTGTGAACATATGTGCAGTATAGCTTGCTTATGCACTTTGTGTGTGTGTGTGAGTAAGTGAGTGAGTGAGTGAGTGAGTGAGTGAGTGAGTGAGTGTGAGTGTGTGTGTGTGTGTGTGTGTGTGTGTGTGTGTGTGTGTGTGTGTGTGTGTGTGTGTGTGTGTGTGTGTGTGTGTGTGTGTGTGTGTGTGTGTGTGTGTGTGTGTGTGTGTGTGTGTGTGTGTGTGAGCGTGTGTGTGTGAGCGTGTGTGTGTGTGCTTGTGCGTGTGTGTGTGTGCACAGGGATGGGCAAAAATGACTAAATTCAATTAGAAAAAAACAAAGATCAATTTATAAAAAAGAACCTAGTAAATACTTATATTTTGAAATGTATTTAATTAAAAATACATGTATAATGTATTATAAAATACAGAAATACATTTGCATTGTAGCCCGGCCCAAACAGCAACAACATTCTCAGCAGCGGTTACAGAGACGGTCTACTTTCTATAGCTCTGATAGCTTAGTTGAATGCACTAACTGTAAGTCACTCTGGGAAGTACTTTCGAATTAAAGTATTTGTTACAGAATACTGTACAGCCCAGAGTAACACACAATTGTAAATACACAGTCGTTTTTAAGTACATACACACCACAAATATTGCAAATACATGTAACAGATATACTACCAATCTTTGCATACATGCATGTGTGTGTGGTTAACCCAGCTGGCTCTACCTCTTCCTCTCTAGTTGTGTGTTTGGGGGAACTTGTGACCCTCAGTGGGACCAACCACCCGGACAACCTGTCTCTCTCTCTCTCCAATCAACCTCTGGTAAACCTTTATATCACATTTACACTCGTGACCCAGCATTTGCACTTCAGAAAGGACTGCAGGGTATGAACTATGCAGGGTACAGATAGGACTGCAGGGTATAAACTATGCAGGGTACAGATAGGACTGCAGGGTATAAACTATGCAGGGTACAGATAGGACTGCAGGGTGTAAACTGGCATCCAGGGTACAAATACCCTGGATGCCAGGGACTGCAGGGTATAAACTGGCATCAAGGGTACAGATAGGACTGCAGGGTATAAACTGGCATCCAGGGTACAGATAGGGCTGCAGGGTATAAACTATGCAGGGTACAGATAGGACTGCAGGGTTTAAACTATGCAGGGTACAGATAGGACTGCAGGGTATAAACTAAGTAGGGTACAGATATGAATGCAGGATATAAACTATGCGGGGTACAGATAGGACTGCAGGTTATACACTATGCAGGGTACAGATATGACTGCAGGGTGTAAACTATGCAGGGTACAGATAGGACTGCAGGTTATAAACTATGCAGGGTACAGATAGGACTGCAGGGTATACACTATGCAGGGTACAGATAGGACTGCAGGGTGTAATCTATGCAGGGTACAGATAGGACTGCAGGGTATAAACTATGCAGGGAACAGATAGGACTGCAGGGTGTAAACTATGCAGGGTACAGATAGGACTGCAGGGTATAAACTATGCAGGGTACAGATAGGTCTGCAGGGTATGAACTATGCAGGGTACAGATAGGACTGCAGGGTATAAACTATGCAGGGAACAGATAGGACTGCAGGGTGTAAACTATGCAGGGTACAGATAGGTCTGCAGGGTATGAACTATGCAGGGTACAGATAGGACTGCAGGGTATAAACTATGCAGGGTACAGATCAGACTGCAGGGTATAAACTATGCAGGGGACAGATCAGACTGCAGGGTATAAACTATGCAGGGGACAGATCAGACTGCAGGGTATAAACTATGCAGGGGACAGATCAGACTGCAGCGTATAAACTATACAGGGTACAGATAGGACTGCAGGGTGTAAACTATGCAGGGTACAGATAGGACTGCAGGGTATAAACTATACAGGGAACAGATAGGACTGCAGGGTGTAAACTCTGCAGGGTACAGATAGGATTTACAAAGTAGCATTGCATCAGAATGCACTGCAAAATGCATAACCCTGGATTGGAGTTTCAAGTAGATCACTGCTAACGTCTCACTGTCCATCATAATCCCAAATGCTCCTTCAAGACACTGTCGATGGACTTATTATATTTCTGATGGTTAAAGAAGCAACATGAGGCGTACCTCAGTTCTTCTCTTCCCATTGGGAAATTTGGTTGCCCTGTGATACTGAATAATGTATGCGGTCATTACTCAGCAAATTAATGAATGGAGATCCCTTTTGGCTTGGGGAGTGCCCTTGCAGCCTTGTTCAGAGGCACTTCAGAGGGATAACAGAAAACAATTGACATTTCCGGCTGCAAAAGAAGAAAGAGAAACCGTTTGATGAAAACAGGATGTTAATCTTTGAGACATGGAGGTAACCACATATCCTCCGTATTTGATGGCATGAGTAGTTTGATAATAACAATATGGCGTAATATTCTTCTCTCAAGCACAAGGTGACTGTTTCATTTCAGATGAGCGTGTGTAAGGTGCAGTTTTAATAGCACAGAGACAGCGAGACAGCGAGAGAGCGACAGCGAGAGAGCGAGAGACAGAGAGAGACAGAGAGAGCGAGAGAGAGAGAGAGAGAGAGAGACAGAGAGAGAGACAGAGAGTGAGAGAGAGCGAGAGAGAGAGAGAGAGAGAGAGAGAGAGAGAGAGAGAGAGAGAGAGTGAGACAGAGAGACAGAGAGACAGAGAGACTAATAACAGGTCATGAAATAATAAAAAGGCTGTTGCCTCTATCCCAGAACAACACTGCCCTAAGACAAACCAGCACTGCCCTAAGACAACACAGCACGGCCTTAAGACAAACCAGCACGGCCTTAAGACAACACAGCACTGCCCTAAGACAACACAGCACTGCCCTAAGACAAACCAACACTGCCCTAAGACAAACCAGCACTGCCCTAAGACAACACAGCACTGCCCTAAGACAACACAGCACTGCCCTGAGACAACACAGCACTGTCCTAAGACAACACAGCACTGCCCTAAGACAACACAGCACTGCCCTAAGACAAACCAGCACTGCCCTAAGACAACACAGCACTGCCCTAAGACAACACAGCACTGCCCTAAGACAACACAGCACTGCCCTAAGACAAACCAGCACTGCCCTAAGACAAACCAACACTGCCCTAAGACAACACAGCACGGCCCTAAGACAAACCAGCACTGCCCTAAGACAACACAGCACTGCCCTGAGACAACACAGCACTGCCCTGAGACAAACCAGCACTGCCCTAAGACAACACAGCACTGCCCTAAGACAAACCAGCACTGCCCTAAGACAACACAGCACTGCCCTAAGACAAACCAGCACTGCCCTAAGACAACACAGCACAGCCCTAAGACAACACAGCACTGCCCTAAGACAAACCAGCACTGCCCTAAGACAACACAACACTGCCCTGAGACAAACCAGCACTGCCCTAAGACAACATTTAAAGCCCTATTCAGACGGGATACATTTCACAGCTCAGGTAATGTAATTATGTGCACAAGCACAAATCACCACATCCATAACTTTAGTCCCGTCTGAATCTGCCATGTCAGTCATTTTTTAATATCACAGCCCTAAAAACCTACTGTTTTTCCGCTCCAAGGTCCTCTGATAATATCGAGTGAGAATCGTCATCCCTGTGTTTTGAGGAACAGAGTTTAACAGGTGCCGCACCCAGATTGTTTAAGAACATTGAGAACAAATTGATGCTTAAAACAACGTGCTATGCAGGTACCCTACAGATGAACGATTTGTTTTGTCAAATAACCTAGTGCCATACTTCTCTTTTAAAAGATGAAGTGGACGATTCAGAGCCAATGAATTGATACATTTGCCAAATCCGTCTCGTAAGTTAATGGCTGCAGGTTACAGTCCATTCTTCTTATTGTTATGCTGTAACGTTCCTGACCTGTTTTATGTTGTTTTTGTATGTGTTTATGGTCAGGGCGTGTGTTTTGGGTGGGCAGTCTATGTTTTCTGTTTCTATGTTGGTTTTGGGTTGCCTGGTATGGCTCTTAATTAGAGGCAGGTGGTTTGCGTTTTCCTCTAATTAAGAGTCATATTTAGGTAGGGTGTTCTCACTGTTTGTTTGTGGGTGATTGTCTTCCGTATCTGTGTTATGTTTGCACCATACGGGACTGTTTGGCTGTTCGTTTCGTTTTGATGTAGTCTGTTCCTGTCCGTGAGTTTTACGTTAGTTATGTAAGTTCATGTTCAGGTTTTTCTTCTACGTCGTTTTCTTGTTTTGTAAATTTGTAAGTGTTTTTTTTTTTTGTGTTGCCATCGTCGTGTTCAAATAAAAGATGGCTTATTTCCCGAATGCTGCATTTTGGTCTGATGATCCTTCTCTCCTCTCCTCGTCCGAGGATGAGGAGAACGACAGCCCTTACAGAATCACCCACCACGCTAGGACCAAGCGGCAAGGGAAAACTCAACGGAGTAAGGGACAGGAAAAGAAGGAGCAATGGACATGGGACGATATATTGGACGGAAAGGGTTGCTACACATGGGAGGAGATCCTGGCTGGTAGGGATCGCCTCCCATGGGAACAGCTGGAGGCACTGAGGACAGCAGAGGCTACCGGAGATTATGAGGGAACGCGTCTGGCACGGAAGCCCAAAAAGCCCGTAAGTAACACCCAAAAATTTCTTGGGGGGGGCCTAAGAGGTAGTGGGCCAAGGGCAGGTAGGAGACCTGCGCCCACTTCCCAGGCTTACCGTGGAGAGCGGGAGTACGGGCAGGCGCCGTGTTACGCAGTAGAGCGCACGGTGTCTCCTGTACGAGTGCATAGGTCAGTGCGGGTTATTCCACCTCCCCGCACTGGCAGGGCTAGATTGGGTATTGAGCCAGGTGTCATGAGGCCGGCTCAACGCGTCTGGTCTCCAGTGCGTCTCCTCGGGCCGGCATACATGGCACCTGCCTTACGCATGGTTTCCCCGGTTCGCCTACATAGGCCGGTGCGGGTTATTCCACCTCCTCGCACTGGTCGGGCGACCGGGAGCATTCAACCAGGTAAGGTTGGGCAGGCTCAATGCTCAAGAGTGCCAGTACGCCTCCACGGTCCGGTATTTCTGGCGCCACCTCCCCGCCCCAGCCTAGTACCTACAGTGCCTACACTACGCACTAGGCTACCAGTGCGTCTCCTGAGCCCTGTTCCTCCTCCACGCACTCTCCCTGTAGTGCGTGTATCTAGCCCGGTGCCTCCAGTTCCGGCACCACGCACAAAGCCTCCTGTGCGTCTCCAGAGCCCTGTACACACTGTATCTTCTCCCCCTACTAATCCTGATGTGCTTGTCCTCAGCCCGGTGTCACCAGTGCCGGTACCTCGCATCAGTTATAGAGTGGGCTTTGAGAGTACAGTGTGCCCTGTCCCTGCTCCCCGCACTAGTAGGAAGGTGCTTATCCTTAGCCCGGTGCCTCCAGTTCCGGCACCACGCACCAGGTCTACAGTGCGCCGTATCCGGCCAGAGCCATCCGTCTCACCAGCGCCATCTGAGCCATCCGTCTCCCCAGCGCCATCTGAGCCATCCGTCTCCCCAGCGCCATCTGAGCCATCCGTCTCCCCAGCGCCGTCTGAGCCATCCGTCTGCAATGAGCCTGCAAAGCCGCCCGTCTGCCATGAGCCTGCTAAGCCGCCCGTCTGCCATGAGCCTACAGAGCCGTCTGCCAGACAGGAGCCGCTAGAGCCGCCCGCCAGACAGGAGCCGCCAGAGCCGCCCGCCAGACAGGAGCCGCCAGAGCCGCCCGCCAGACAGGATCTGCCAGAGCCGCCAACCAGACAGGATCTGCCAGAGCCGCCAACCAGACAGGATCTGCCAGAGCCGCCAGCGAGCCATGAGCAGCCAGAGCCGCCAGCGAGCCATGAGCAGCCAGAGCCGTCAGAGAGCCATGAGCGTCGAGAGCCGTCAGCCTGCCATGAGCTTCGAGAGCCGTCAGCCTGCCATGAGCGTCGAGAGCCGTCAGCCTGCCATGAGCGTCGAGAGCCGTCAGCCTGCCATGAGCGTCGAGAGCCGTCAGCCTGCCATGAGCGTCGAGAGCCGTCAGCCAGCCATGAGCGTCGAGAGCCGTCAGCCAGCCATGAGCGTCGAGAGCCGTCAGCCAGCCATGAGCGTCGAGAGCCGTTCAGTCAGGATCTGCCTGAGTATATCAGCCGGGACCTGCCCCTTGTCCCGGTGCTGCCCCTTGTCCCGGTGCTGCCCCTTGTCCCGGTGCTGCCCCTTGTCCCGGTGCTGCCCCTTGTCCCGGTGCTGCCCCTTATCCCGGTGCTGCCCCTTGTCCCGGTGCTGCCCCTTGTCCCGGTGCTACCCCTTGTCCCGGTGCTACCCCTTGTCCCGGTGCTACCCCTTGTCCCGGTGCTACCCCTTGTCCCGGTGCTGCCCCTTGTCCCGGTGCTGCCCCTTGTCCCGGTGCTGCCCCTTCTCCCGGTGCTGGCCGTTCATTTAGGGGATGTTAGTTTGAGGGTGGTCATTGGGAGGGGAAGACAGAAGCGGGGAGTGACTATGGTGGTGTGGGGACAGCGTCCAGAGCCTGAGCCACCACCGTGGTCAACTGCCCACCCAGACCCTCCCCTGGACTTTGTGCTGGTGCACCCGGCGTTCGCACCTTGAGGGGGGGGTTCTGTAACGTTCCTGACCTGTTTTATGTTGTTTTTGTATGTGTTTATGGTCAGGGCGTGTGTTTTGGGTGGGCAGTCTATGTTTTCTGTTTCTATGTTGGTTTTGGGTTGCCTGGTATGGCTCTTAATTAGAGGCAGGTGGTTTGCGTTTTCCTCTAATTAAGAGTCATATTTAGGTAGGGTGTTCTCACTGTTTGTTTGTGGGTGATTGTCTTCCGTATCTGTGTTATGTTTGCACCATACGGGACTGTTTGGCTGTTCGTTTCGTTTTGATGTAGTCTGTTCCTGTCCGTGAGTTTTACGTTAGTTATGTAAGTTCATGTTCAGGTTTGCTGCATTTTGGTCTGATGATCCTTCTCTCCTCTCCTCGTCCGAGGATGAGGAGAACGACAGCCCTTACATATGCATTATTATTATTATTATTATTAATATTTTGACTTTCTCCAAACTGAAGGCCATTAGCCCAATATTAGACAATCCCTAGACATTTAAAATGTCTTCACGACCTAAAAGAGCCTCCAGGCTTCCGTCATAACGGTCAATTGTGAATAAGGAAAACAATTATTAGAGGTAGTTTGGTACAACTGATCCCGTCCGAATCATCCACTGGAAAAACGGACATGCTGGGGTAAGAATTACATAACTGACGTTCTATAGTAACAATAGTCCCGTGTGAAGAGAGCCTAAGACAACAGAGCAAGGCCATTTCACATCCTGCTAGCCTGCAGAAGTGCATGATGGGATTGGCCTGAGCCCAGGCCCTGACGGTGATGGTTTTGCCAGCACTTGTGTGTGTGTGTGTGTGTGTGTGTATGTATATGTATATGTATATTATATGGATATGTGTGTGTGTGTGTGTGTGTGTGTGTGTGTGTGTGTGTGTGTGTAATAACTGGGGTGACACTCTATACCCAATCTTCTCTCATCTAATAGGCTTGTTAGGAGGAAGTCTGTTTTTAGAAGAATATTGTTCATGACAGATTCTGAAACACAACTGATGTCAGACAATAAACTGAATCATCTGAATGTGTGACTGTACTCCAACGAACTGTCTAAGAACGGGTTTGGAGATGTCTGAATGTGTGACTGTACTCCAATAATCTGTCTAAGAACGGGTTAGGAGATGTCTGAATGTGTGACTGTACTCCAACGAACTGTCTAAGAATGGGTTAGGAGATGTCTGAATGTGTGACTGTACTCCAACGAACTGTCTAAGAACGGGTTTGGAGATGTCTGAATGTGTGACTGTACTCCAATAATCTGTCTAAGAACGGGTTAGGAGATGTCTGAATGTGTGACTGTACTCCAACGAACTGTCTAAGAATGGGTTAGGAGATGTCTGAATGTGTGACTGTACTCCAACGAACTGTCTAAGAACGGGTTTGGAGATGTCTTCTATTGGAATGATATGATACTGTTCACTGACTGAGCGAGTAATGTCCGTAATACCCTTCATCATGCTAAGATAAGAGAGTTAGCTAGACAACCCCAGTCTGAGTTATGCAGACGGGGATGAAGTGCATTATCAATAATTAAGTATAGAGTGACTGTGTGACTGTGTGACTCCTGACATCAGAATCATAGAGGGGGATTTACCGAGAAATTGGAAGAACTCTCATACGACGGCAGGAAATATTTTGAAGATCCACTTTAAGATAAAAGAGAAAACAAATGAGACTACGTCAGCATGAGTTAATGGATTTATTAACTTTTTTTTCTCCAATTAGTGCAAACACACTTTGGCTGAATGACAGCAAGTTGATTCAGCATTTAATCACTGACCTAGACACGATACTGAAGCTTTTAAGACAATTAAAAAGCAGAAAAGTGCCTTCCTTTGTGTATACTGATGAGCCTGAGGTTTTGTCCTATAATGCGTTCCAGGTACATGCATACATGAATAATGTGGCGGAAAGTTTCAAGAAGGAGAAGATGGCCTGAAACACTAACAGCTTCATAAAATACATTTTCTTTTCAGAGCAAAGACGCGTGCACCTGTAATTAAGTAATGTGGCTTTAAGTCTACTAATAGGGATTATCATAGAAACCTGACAAGCATTCAGATGGGAGACAGCTCTCTGAAATGTGAATTAGAATTTCCATAAACTGATGCATAGAGTGGATAATGGCATTCTAAGAATTGTTTCACTTCTTTTTGAAAGGACAATAGGCAAGCTGACTACGCCAGCCAGGTCAGTAATCGACGTCCATCCATTCCTGAGGACGTTGGGAGAAGAAGTGGAACGTGGCCTCTAGGGGTAACAGTGACAATAAGGGTAACTGTTACATTCAATTAGGCTTCTGTTTTGCTCCGGTGTCGTGGAAGGGGATGGTGGATGGGCGTAAAGCATCTAACTCTGATTCCAAATTTGATGTTTGGAACAACTTCTAAATGACATTTTTGAGAAACATGGATGAACATCTAGTTCTGACGTGAGACTAGAAGAGCTGATAGCAGCACCCATCATGGCCCAATACAACATCTGATAAAAAACATGGCATCCGATTCCAATAAAACAACCATAGTTTGCTTCTCTGTTGAAGTCCCTAATTGTTTACCTCCGTCTCAACATCACCTTCATCCAATGGTACTGTGCCTGGATTTAACAACATGTCCTTGCGAAATAGGGACCATTGAAGAGAACGACTGACGTAGTTTTGCTGAAGAGTGTACCATGAAGAGGTAATTCAAAATATACTATCATGCAACTAGAAAGCTGGTTTGTTGAGTACCTACGGTAATTACGGAAAATAACCAAAAATGACAAATAAAATCAGAACTCAGAAATCAGAAATGGTAAAAATATAGCCATAAGAATATCAGTTGTCAGAACCGTGTCTATATGAAGGTCTAGAAAATACCTTCAGGCTACAGGAAGTGAGATGACACCACTCAGCAGGGAAGGGCAGAGGCGAGGGGATGTATGTCTGACGTTTCCCAGACTCCTCCCATTTCCTCAGAACCTCCTAAGAAACGTTCTCCTTTCCTGGAACTCAAACACCACAATGCGGAGTGCGGTGGATCGACCCTCCTTATACTGGTTGGAATCATATTCCCTATTTCTCAGAAGTAAGGTGTCAATAATAACTCAAGCACGCACACACATACAGTACACACACACACACACACACACACACACACACACACACACACACACACACACACACACACACACACACACACACACACACACACACACACACACACACACACACACACACACACACACACACACACACACACACACACACACGCTTGTGAGGGGTAGCACGTCTGTGCTGGTTTGCTTTGATCTATTCTAAACACTGCTCATGTCATATACAACATCACAACACAACACACATACACACTGCCATCATATGTACACACACATACTGTAAATGTTCACTTCCCTCCACGGACACATACATACACACATACTATAAATGTTCACTTCCCTCCACGGACACATATATACACATACACACATGTGTGCTAGGGCACATACACACACACACACACACACACACACACACACACACACACACACACACACACACACCAAAAATACAGACTTTCCACACACACACACACACAATCCCTGATCTCATACAGTCTCTGAAATGGAAAGCTTTAAGCAGTCGTCGTCGTCGTCCCCCCCCCCCCCCCGTGGGATGATCTTGAGAGAGGGGCAAAGATATTCTGAAAGTTGAGGGTTTTGACATCTATCAGCTGAGCAATTGGATTCCACTTCTCCTTAGATAAGAGACAGATTGGAGTGGGAGTTTAAAGTGAAGACAGAAAGAGAGAGTGCCTGACGATGGAGCAACAATCCTCCATCTTCCCCTAACCTTCACAAAGCCAGCCATTTTGAATTTACTAGCGGTTAGCACGATTACATTAATAAGACTGATGCATGGAAATTAGGCCACTTAATTAGATATGAACACAGCAAAAATAACAGGGAAACTGAGCGGGATGCCAAATCAGAACGTTAGCAACCATGTCCCCCACAGTACGGTAATGTTACCTTCTGTTTCTCCCAGAGCGTTAGCTCCATGTCCCCCACAGTATGATTGTATTAACCCACTGTTTCTCCCAGATGAATCAATTCCAATTCCTTGGAACTCAGCTTGGAAACGTCTCCATAGCAGACTTGTGGTCAATTCCAATTCCATTTCCATCAGTGGAATTTAACATGGAGTTATCTATTGGACTGCATGTGATTCTGGAGTGAGGAGTAATCTCGGTGGGTTGATACCACTATGACTAAACAGCAGAGGAACCGTCCCGTCCAATAGGTGGGTTGATATCACTATGACTAAACAGCAGAGGAACCTTCCCGTCCAATAGGTGGGTTGATACCACTATGACCAAACAGCAGAGCAACCTTCCCGTCCAATAGGTGGGTTGATACCACTATGACCAAACAGCAGAGGAAACGTTATTCAGGCCCTGATGTTTACATATGGCAGTTATATACTGCGTGTTGTGTACAGCCTTGTCTCTTCCCTGGAGTTATTATTCCCCTCATCATTCCATCCTTTCCTGTTGTCATTATGTGACAACAGAGGGAGTAAGGCTCAGAGTGACGGGGAATGAAGACGCCACTCTGCGAGCGAAAGAGGGGAGGGAAGAGGAGGAGGGATGAGGGAGGCACATTGCAGGGGAGGGAAGAGGAGGGATGAGGGAGGCACATTGGAGGGGAGGGAAGAGGAGGAGGGATGAGGGAGGCACATTGGAGGGGAGGGTACAGCCGAGCAATATCAAAAGTGTCACTGTGTGGTGAGGCATCAGAGCCGGTGAAAATGGGATAAACTGGGGAGGTAGTGAGGAGAGATGGGTTTTGATAGAGCCTGCTTTACAGACGCCACCTCTAGACCTCCAAAGAACATCATTTTCAAAGAAACTTTGCCCACAGTTCTCCCGAGGTGTGCTTCCCCACAGCGACTAAAGTACAGAGAGAAAATACGGTGGAGAAAAACTCATCCATAGAATGGAGGGAAGAAATGAGTCACCCAAAAATGAGATCGGTGGAGAGAATTGTACAGTGGAGGGGGACACTTACCTTGTATATACCAGAACTTTCCAAGAGACACGACTTTCATGTTAAAAATATCACTGATTTGATGATTCATACATGTACAAAGATTTACATTTTTTATCAATCAAATAAATCAAATAGAACTCTAAAGTTGGATTATTTGATGTAAATTGAGTGTGTGCGTGCTGTGGTGCTGACCCACAGAATACCCGATAGCCTTGTTATTCTGAGACAACAGAAATCAGGGGAGCAAAATGTCTAAACAACACACCAGAGCCAGACCAAGTAGCGTACGAGCCAAAAGGAGTCACCGATGCACAACCCCTAGCTGTGGTTAACATCTCACTGTTTCACATGACGTAGTCAGCTGGGGACTGTTTCACATGACGTAGTCAGCTGGGGACTGTTTCACATGGCGTAGTCAGCTGGGGACTGTCTCACATGGTAGAGGTCAGCTGGGGACTGTTTCACATGGTAGAGGTCAGCTGGGGACTGTTTCACATGACGTAGTCAGCTGGGGACTGTTTCACATGGCGTAGTCAGCTGGGGACTGTCTCACATGGTAGAGGTCAGCTGGGGACTGTCTCACATGGCGTAGTCAGCTGGGGACTGTCTCACATGGCGTAGTCAGCTGGGGACTGTTTCACATGACGTAGTCAGCTGGGGACTGTTTCACATGACGTAGTCAGCTGGGGACTGTTTCACATGGCGTAGTCAGCTGGGGACTGTCTCACATGGTAGAGGTCAGCTGGGGACTGTTTCACATGGTAGAGGTCAGCTGGGGACTGTTTCACATGACGTAGTCAGCTGGGGACTGTTTCACATGGCGTAGTCAGCTGGGGACTGTCTCACATGGTAGAGGTCAGCTGGGGACTGTTTCACATGACGTAGTCAGCTGGGGACTGTTTCACATGACGTAGTCAGCTGGGGACTGTTTCACATGACGTAGTCAGCTGGGGACTGTTTCACATGGCGTAGTCAGCTGGGGACTGTCTCACATGGCGTAGTCAGCTGGGGACTGTCTCACATGGCGTAGTCAGCTGGGGACTGTTTCACATGACGTAGTCAGCTGGGGAATGTTTCACATGGCGTAGTCAGCTGGGGACTGTCTCACATGGTAGAGGTCAGCTGGGGACTGTTTCACATGACGTAGTCAGCTGGGGACTGTTTCACATGACGTAGTCAGCTGGGGACTGTTTCACATGGCGTAGTCAGCTGGGGACTGTTTCACATGACGTTGTCAGCTGGGGACTGTTTCACATTGTAGAGGTCAGCTGGGGACTGTCTCACATGGCGTAGTCAGCTGGGGACTGTTTCACATGACGTAGTCAGCTGGGGACTGTTTCACATGGCGTAGTCAGCTGGGGACTGTTTCACATGACGTTGTCAGCTGGGGACTGTCTCACATGACGTAGTCAGCTGGGGACTGTTTCACATTGTAGAGGTCAGCTGGGGACTGTTTCACATGGTAGAGGTCAGCTGGGGACTGTTTCACATGAAATAGTCAGCTGGGGACTGTTTCCATGGTTTACACATTGTAGAGTCTAACAGCTTGTCGGGACATCTGTAGGAAATGGCTGTGAGGACTGGGGAGAGCTGAGGGAGGTTTCTCTGATAGCTGGGACATCTGTAGGAAATGGTTGTGAGGGGAGAGCTGAGGGAGGTTTCTCTGATAGCTGGGACATCTGTAGGAAATGGCTATCAGGACTGGGGAGAACTGAGGGAGGTTTCTCTGATAGCCGGGACCTCTGTAGGAAATGGCTGTGAGGACTGGGGAGAGCTGAGGGAGGTTGCCTTGATAGCCGGGACATCTGTAGGAAATGGTTGTGAGGGGAGAGCAGAGGGAGGTTGCCTTGATAGCCGGGACATCTTTAGGAAATGGTTGTGAGGGGAGAGCAGAGGGAGGTTGCCTTGATAGCCGGGACATCTGTAGGAAATGGTTGTGAGGGGAGAACAGAGGGAGGTTGCCTTGATAGCCGGGACATCTGTAGGAAATGGTTGTGAGGGGAGAACAGAGGGAGGTTGCCTTGATAGCCGGGACATCTGTAGGAAATGGTTGTGAGGGGAGAACAGAGGGAGGTTGCCTTGATAGCCGGGACATCTGTAGGAAATGGTTGTGAGGGGAGAACAGAGGGAGGTTGCCTTGATAGCCAGGCCACAGAACAACGTGTCATTTCAGCTTTATATCTATTGTGGGCAGTTTGTTTGGTTCTTTGGGAACTTCTATAATTGTAAGTCACAGGTACTTTTTTAAATAAAGGGATCATTGAAAAGAGTGATAGCTTACATGCCACTTCCGTGAAGATGTCATAAAAAATAAACAAAATCATATGCAATCAGAAAACAAGTAATTTGAGTATACAGGATATTTCCAAAACCCACTAAATTATATGTCTACACAAAACTTCCATTCAAGAAGTGTACTGTGCATCAGTAATCCCACAAAATTTAAATTACACATTCAGACTACAGTTAATGAGATCTAACATGAATTCACCTTCAGACTACAGGTAATGGGATCTAACATGAATTCACCTTCAGACTACAGGTAATGAGATCTAACATGAATTCACCTTCAGACTACAGGTAATGGGATCTAACATGAATTCACCTTCAGACTACAGGTAATGACATCTAACAGGAATTCACCTTCAGACTACAGGTAATGACATCTAACATGATTTCACCTTCAGACTACAGGTAATGACATCTAACAGGAATTCACCTTCAGACTACAGGTAATGAGATCTAACAGGAATTCACCTTCAGACTACAGGTAATGACATCTAACAGAATTCACCTTCAGACTACAGGTAATGACATCTAACAGAATTCACATTCAGACTACAGGTAATGACATCTAACAGTCCCAGAGGGTAGGACGCCATCAGGGGCCAAAGGAATCACTGATAGACACAGTGCCTTGCAAAAGTATTCAACCCCCTCAGTTTTCCTATTTTGTTGCATTACAAACTGTAATTTACATGGATTTTTATTTGGATGTCATGTAATGGACATACACAAAATAGTCCAAATTGGTGAAGTGAAATTTAAAAAATGACTTGCTTCAAAACATTAAAAAAAACATTTAAAAAAAACATAAAAAAACGGAAAAGTGGTGCGTGCATATTTATTCACCCCATTGCTATGAAGCCCCTAAATTAGATCTGGTGCAACCAATTATTTTCAGAAGTCACATAATTAGTTAAATAAAGTCCACCTGTGTGCAATCTTAGTGTCACATGACCTGTCACATGATCTCAGTATATATACACTTGTTCTGAGAGACCCCAGAGTCTGCAACACCACTAAGCAAGGGGCACCACCAAGCAAGTGGCACTATAAAGACCAAGGAGCTCTCCAAACAAGTCAGGGACAAAGTTGTGGAGAAGTACAGATCAGGGTTGGGTTATAAAAAAATATCAGAAACTTTGAACAACACACGGAGCACCATTAAGTCCATTATTATAAAATGTAAAGAATAAGGCACCACAACAAACCTGCCAAGAGAGGGCCGCCCACCAAAACTCATGGACCAGGCAAGGAGGGTATTAATCACAGAGGAAACAAAGAGACAAAAGTTAACCCTGAAGGAGCTGCAAAGCTCCACAGCGGAGATTGGAGTATCTTTTCATAGAACCACTTTAATCCGTACAATCCACAGAGCTGGGCTTTATGGAAGAGTGGCCAGAAAAAGACATTGCTTAATAAAGAAAAAAATAAGCAAATACGTTTGGTGTTCGCATAAAACCATGTGGGAGACTCCCCAAACATATGGAAGAAGGTACTCTGGTCAGATGAAACAAATATTTAGCTTTTTGGCTATCAAGGAAAATGCTATGTCTGGCGCAAACCCAACATCTCTCACCACCCTGATGGCAGCATCATAGTGTTAGCATCATATTGTGGGGATGTTTCTCATCTGCAGGGACTGGGAAACTGGTCAGAATTTAACGAATGATAGATGGCGCTAAATACAGGGAAATTCTTGAGGGAAAGCTGTTTCAGTCTTCCAGAGATTTGAGACTGGGACGGAGGTTCACCTTCCAGCAGGATAATGACTCTAAGCATACTACTAAAGCAACACTCGAGTGGTTTAAGGGGAAACATTTAAATGTCTTGGAATGGCCTAGTCAAAGCCCAGACCTCAATTCAACTGAGAATCTGTGGTATGACTTAAAGATTGCTGTAAACCAGTGGAACCCATCCAACTTGAAGGAGCTGGAGTAGTTTTTCCTTGAAGAATGGACACATATCCCAGTGACTAGGTGTGCCAAGCTTATAGAGACATACCCCAAAAGACTTGCAGCTGTAATTGCTGCAAAATGTGTCTCTACAAAGTATTGATTTTGGGGGGTTGAAAAGTTATGCACGTTCAAGTTTTTGTTTTTTGTCTTAGTTCTTGTTTGCTTCACAAGAAAACATATTTTGCATCTTCTAAATGGTAGGCATGTTGTGCAAATCAAATGATACAAACCCCCCCAAAAAGTCTATTTTAATTCCAGGTTGTAAGTAGTAGGAAAAATGCCAAGGGGGGTGAATACTTTCACAAGCCACTATAGCTTCTTTGACCGAAGAGTCTGGGAGCCGCGGGAGACTGGCGTGATAGCTGGGCCACAGTCAGAGCACAATGTGCCAACTCAGTGGATTCTGACTCTGCAGGCAGGCAGCAAGGCTACCCTGGGACAACAGAACTGCTGCTGTCATGGCTTCCCAAAGTCTGAGTGGCTAATCAACAATAGGTGGTATGAAATGGACCGTGGGTAATCAACAATAGGTGGTTTGAAATGGACCGTGGCCTGCCTAGCCGTCTGCTCAGAGGCAGCTGGAAATGGTTTGCTCAGTGTGTGAGCCACTGTGTCAGCAATTCCACTCCAAGGAAAGCAGAAGTTGATTCTCTGATAGCTAAGTAGCTTACTATTACTGTAAAGACAGTATGGTAGACTGCTGTTACTGTAAAGACAGTATGGTAGACTACTGTTACTGTAAAGACGATATGGTAGACTACTGTTACTGTAAAGATGGTATGGTTGCCTACTGTTACTTTAAAGACGGTAAAGTAGCCTACTGTTACTGTAAGGATGGTATGGTAGCTTACTGTTACTTTAAATAAAGTATGGTAGACTACTATTACTGTAAAGACAGGATGGTGACTGTTACTGTAAATATGGTATGGTAGACTGATGTTACTGTAAAGACAGTATTGTAGACTATTGTTACTGTAAAGATGGTAAGGTAGCCTAATGTTACTGTAAAAGGCGTTATGGTAGACTACTGTCACTGTAAAAACAGTATGGTAGACAACTATTACTGTAAAGACGGGAAGTTACCCAACTTAAACTGTAAAGACAATATGGTAGACTACTGTTACTGTAAGGATGGTATGGTAGCTTACTGTTAATGTAAATACAGTATGGTAGACTACTACTGTAAAGATGGGAAGGTAGCCAACTGTTAATGTAAAGACGGTATGGTAGACTAATGTTACTGTAAATATGTTATGGTAGACTACTGTTACTGTAAAGACGGTATGGTAGACGGTTGTTACTGTTATTGTTACTGTAATGGTGGTATGGTAGCTTACTATTACTGTACATACGCTATTGTAGACTACTGTTACTGTAAAGACGGCATGGTAGGCTACTGTTACTGTAAAGACGGTTTGTTAGACGACTGTTACTGTAAAAATTGAATGGTAGACTACTGTTACTGTAAAGGTGGTATGGTGGCCTACTGTTACTGTAAAGACGTTATGGTAGCCTCTGTTACTGTAAAGACGACATGGTAGCCTACTGTTACTGTAAAGACGGCATGGTAGCCTACTGTTACTGTAAATATGGTATGGAAGCCTAGAGTTACTGTAAAGAAGGCCAGATGCCAGATGAGGTGTAGTGGATCTTTGAATACCTTACACCACAGTTGGCTGGTAAGGGGAGGAAAGCTCACAATAATGACAGGAATTTAGTTCATGGAATAGTATCAAACGCAAGAAAACCATGTATTATATCTGTCAATACCATTCCATTAATTCCACTCCAGCCATTAATATGAGTCTGTCCTCCCCAATTAAGTTGCCACCAGCCACCTGTGTCGTACAGCTAAGGTAAAGTTGACCCCTGGTCAGAAACTGTAAGTAAACAGACTACTGGATGCTTACAGGAGGTTGACTGAGAGTGGTAGTTAAGGAGTATCTCTCCAGTCAGTTGCTATTGAACGTCAGATGTTGGACAGAGAAATGGGATGCGTGGATATTGTCTACACAGTGGTACCTACACCCTTACCAACAGCCTTTTTTAATGTTTAGCACGTTGATTGGTTGGACAGTACCAGCGAAGGGATCAGAGGGACCTGATTGGACCATGGGATAATGGGATGATTAACGGATGACTGTGAGGTTCAATCCCATCACCACGGAAACATGAGTGAAGGGGAAGGTCAGAGTTCCGAGTTTTCTGAGGTCACGCAAGATTCCTTTCCTTTTCAGAAGGAGCCAACAAACGAAAAATCATTTTTTCCCGATGAAGAGGGGGGGTTGGGACGGGGGAAGTGTGTGTGATGGGAGATATGAAGGGTGGTCTGCTGAACTCAGCCACGCCTAAACAGGGAAATGACAGAAGAAAAGCTTTGCTCTGTGGAGAATGAACGGCACGAGAACAGAGAGAGACAGGTGTAAGTGGAGAAAGTCAGAGAGAGAGAGGTAAAGACAATAACCCTCCTACCCACTCCAATTAATACTTTGACACTCAGTTCTTATAAAACAAATATAGTTTACTTGTTTTTTTCCGTCGGGCAAACTACCTGCCTTCCACGACACCTGCACCACCCGATGTCACAGGAAGTCCAAAAAGATCATCAAGGACAGCAACCAACCGAGCCACTGCCTGTTCACCCCGCTATCATCCAGAAGGCAAGATCAGTACAGATGTATCAAAGCCTGGACCGAGAGACTGAAAAACAGCTTCTATCTCAAGGCCATCAGATTGTTAAACAGCCATCACTAACTCAGAGAGGCTGCTGCTTACATACAGACTTGAAATCGTTGGCCACTTTAATAAATGGATCACTAGTCACTTTAATAATGCCACTTTAATAATGTTGACATATCTTGCATTACTCATCTCATATGTATATACTGTATTTTATACCATCTATTGCTTCTTGCCTATGCTGCTCTGTCATTGCTCATCCATATATTTATATTTATATATTCTTATTCCATCCCTTTACTTAGATGTGTGTATTAGGTAGTTGTTGTGGGATTGTTAGATTGCTTGTTAGATATTACTGCACTTGTCACATCCTGACCTTAGAGAGACTTTTTATGTCTCTATTTGGTTTGGTCAGGGTGTGATTTGGGGTGGGCATTCTATGCTTTGTTTTCTATGTTTCTTTATTTCTATGTTTTGGCCCGGGTATGGTTCTCAATCAGGGACAACTGTCTATCGTTGTCTCTGATTGGGAACCATACTTAGGTAGCCCTTTTTCCCTCCTTTCAGTGTGGGTAGCTTACATTTGTTAGTGGCACTCATGCCCTGTAAGCTTCACGGTTGTTTTCTTCGTTTCTTGTTTTGTTGGCAACATTCTAATAAAAGCAAAATGTCTGCTCACAACGCTGCACTTTGGTCTTCTTCCAGCATCGGCCGTCACAGCACTGTCGGAACTAGAAGCACAAGCATTTCGCTACACTCGCAAAAACATCTGCTAACCATGTGTATGTGACCAATACAATTTGATTTGATTTAGTAGAGTGATTAGTTACATGTTGTGTTGCTGTTCCTGGCCTTGAGTGTTGTGTATTTTGTCATGTGTTCATTGTGTTTTGTGTGCACCCCAGGAAGAATAGCTGCTTCTTCAACAGCTAATGGGGATCCCAATAATACAAATCATCAGAACACTGTATAACTATCGAACAAAGTCCAAGAGCAATCCATCCGTGTAAAGAGAAAACATGTTGGCTAATCAAACCTGCTTGACGATATCTAATATATTTCTGGTCATTCTGTGACAGGTAAGCTCTCACACTAATCCCCACAATCATCGCTGGACAAATACAACCCTTTCCCCTTGGATTAAAAGCAGCCAAATCTCTTACAACTTTCAACCCACAGTTTTAGGGCTCCATTTATTCCCTCTCGGGAAAAATATTCAGAACACCTGGCGGGGGATTACGTCATTAGCATTACCGCGGCGCCGCTAGCCCCCGCCACCATATCGCAGTGTGACACTGATTGTTCACCCTCGGTAATGGGCCATTACTTCTACTTTTGTGTTCGTGTTCCCACCATTGATTTGATAAGGTTATATCAAGACAAATAGCACAATTTACAGGGAGCCATTTCACACAAAAAGATTGAAAAATGTTCTTAAACTGTTTTCTCTCTCTCTCCAAAGCATGTACAATTTTAAGCTTTCCGTATTCAGATAAAAAAAAAAAACTAATTTAACATTCAGCTGCTCTTAGAAATGGGATTCATTTTATTTGATGGTATCAGAGGGGACAAATAATAGCTGACATCACACTGTGATTATATAGCAAGGCTTTCCAATTAGTTTCAATTGCAACAATGTGTGTTTGAAATTCCTCCCACTAAAAGTATTGTTGTTCTTAACTAGATCCTAGAGACTTTCTCAGAGACAAAAATGCAGTAAAATGTACAAGACCAGGCAATAACCTGGTCCATAGATGGGGTTTCTGTCTAACATGTTGGCCTTTCTATAATCTGGAGTATCAATAACCTGGTCCATAGATGGGGTTTCTGTCTAACATGTTGGCCTTTCTATAATCTGGAGTATCAATAACCTGGTCCATAGATGGGGTTTCTGTCTAACATGTTGGCCTTTCTATAATCTGGAGTATCAATAACCTGGTCCATAGATGGGGTTTCTGTCTAACATGTTGGCCTTTCTATAATCTGGAGTATCAATAACCTGGTCCATAGATGGGGTTTCTGTCTAAGATGTTGGCCTTTCTATAATCTGGAGTATCAATAACCTGGTCCATAGATGGGGTTTCTGTCTAAGATGTTGGCCTTTCTATAATCTGGAGTATCAATATCCTGGTCCATAGATGGGGTTTCTGTCTAAGATGTTGGCCTTTCTATAATCTGGAGTATCAATAACCTGGTCCATAGATGGGGTTTCTGTCTAAGATGTTGGCCTTTCTATAATCTGGAGTATCAATAACCTGGTCCATAGATGGGGTTTCTGTCTAAGATGTTGGCCTTTCTATAATCTGGAGTATCAATAACCTGGTCCATAGATGGGGTTTCTGTCTAAAATGTTGGCCTTTCTATAATCTGGAGTATCAATAACCTGGTCCATAGATGGGGTTTCTGTCTAACATGTTGGCCTTTCTATAATCTGGAGTATCAATAACCTGGTCCATAGATGGGGTTTCTGTCTAACATGTTGGCCTTTCTATAATCTGGAGTATCAATAACCTGGTCCATAGATGGGGTTTCTGTCTAAGATGTTGGCCTTTCTATAATCTGGAGTATCAATAACCTGGTCCATAGATGGGGTTTCTGTCTAACATGTTGGCCTTTCTATAATCTGGAGTATCAATAACCTGGTCCATAGATGGGGTTTCTGTCTAACATGTTGGCCTTTCTATAATCTGGAGTATCAATAACCTGGTCCATAGATGGGGTTTCTGTCTAACATGTTGGCCTTTCTATAATCTGGAGTATCAATAATGTGCGACTTAATGGTCATGTTTTCCTGGTCTTAGTGGCCTCGCTCTATAACCTCACATAAATCCTCATTAGTATGCTTTTCAGCTTTTATTCGGGGCCTCAAACTCTGGCTCACATTCATAGCCCCCATCCTGCTCGTCGTCATGACAGCATCCGATTTAGGAGGATATTGGTAAAAAAAAGGGAGAGGAAGTGATAGAACGTGAAGTACAAAACTCTGTTGGTTTTTCATCACCGTCCAAACCTCTGTAGACCACAGGAGAAAGGTGGTACCTTAATTGGGTCGCACTGCTTTGCTTTATCTTGGCCAGGTCGCAGTTGTAAAATGAGAACTTGTTCTCAACTGGCCAACCTGGTTAAATAAAGGTGGGAACATGTCATGGGGGAACACTACATTACCACCACACTGACATGGGAGAACACTACATTACCACCACACTGACATGGGGGAACACTACATTACCACCACACTGACATGGGGGAACACTACATTACCACCACACTGACATGGGGGAACACTACATTACCACCACACTGACATGGGAGAACACTACATTACCACCACACTGACATGGGGGAACACTACATTACCACCACACAGACATGGGGGACCACTACATTACCACCACACTGACATGGGGGAACACTACATTACTACCACACTGACATGGGGGACCACTACATTACCACCACACTGACATGGGGGAACACTACATACCCACCACACTGACATGGGGGAACACTACATTACCATCACACTGACATGGGGGAACACTACATTACCACCACACTGACATGGGGGAACACTACATTACCACCACACTGACATGGGGGAACACTACAATACCACCACTGACATGGGGGAACACTACATTACCACCACACTGACATGGGAGAGCACTACATTACCACCACACTGACATGGGAGAACACTACATTACCACCACACTGACATGGAAGAACACTACATTACCACCACACTGACATGGGGGAACACTACATTACCACCACACTGACATGGGGGACCACTACATTACCACCACACTGACATGGGGGAACACTACATTACAAACCACACTGACATGGGGGAACACTACATTACCACCACAATTACTTGGGGGAACACTACATTACCACCACACTGACATGGGGGAACACTACATTACCACCACAATGACTTGGGGAACACTACATTACCACCACACTGACTTGGAGGATCACTACATTACCACCACACTGGTATGGGGGAACACTACATTACCACCACACGGACATGTCATGGGGGAACACTACATTACCACCACATTGACATGGGGGACACTACATTACCACCACACGGACATGTCATGGGGGAACACTACATTACCACCACACTGACATGGGGGAACACTACATTACCACCACAATGACATGGGGGAACACCACATTACACCACACTGACCTGGGGGAACACTACATTACCACCACACTGACATGGGGGGACCTACATTACCACCACACTGGCATGTCATGGGGGAACACTACATTACCACCACACTGACATGGGGGAACAGTACATTACCACCACACTGGCATGTCATGGGGGAACACTACATTACCACCACACTGACATGGGGGAACACTACATTACCACCACACTGACATGGGGGAACACTACATTACCACCACACTGACATGGGGGAACACTACATTACCACCACACTGACATGGGGGAACACTACATTACCACCACACTGACATGGGGAACACTACATTACCACCACACTGACATGGGGGAACACTACATTACCACCACACTGACATGGGGGAACACTACATTACCACCACACTGACATGGGGGAACACTACATTACCACCACACTGACATGGGGGAACACTACATTACCACCACACTGGCATGGGGGAACACTACATTACCACCACACTGACATGGGGGAACACTACATTACCACCACACTGACATGGGGGAACACTACATTACCACCACACTGACATGGGGGAACACTACATTACCACCACACTGACATGGGGGAACACTACATTACCACCACACTGACATGGGGAACACTACATTACCACCACACTGACATGGCTGTTCTGGATCTGGAGACAATTTTTGGCTGAAAATGAATATTATATAACACAGACCAGGTGCTGGTCAAGTCAGGGATGTTGAATGAAACTGATAAACAGGGTTTGTTCGTCCTCGGACGCTCACCAATGGCTCCGGATAACTAGTATCTCTCTGCACACACATACTTGCAATAGGAGGCGGAGGACGGAGAGGGAAGTAGGGAGAGAGAAAGAGGGAGAAAAGACTGAGAAAGAAAGAGAGAAAGAGTGAAAGAATAGAGAGAGAGCAGGCAGGCCAGATGTAGTACTTGGTGTTAGTCCCTGATAGAGGTAGTACTGTGTGTTAGTCCCTGATAGAGGTAGTACTGTGTGTTAGTCCCTGATAGAGGTAGTACTGTGTGTGTGTATGTGTGTATGTGTGTGTGTGTGTATGTGTGTATGTGTGTGTGTGTGTGTGTGTTTATGTGTATGTGTTTATGTGTGTATGTGTGTGTGTGTGTTTATGTGTATATGTGTGTGTGTGTGTGTGTGTGTGTGTGTGTGTGTGTGTGTGTGTGTGTGTGTGTGTGTGTGTGTGTGTGTGTGTGTGTGTGTGTGTGTGTGTGTGTGTGTGTGTGTGTGTGTGTGTGTGTATGTGTGTGTGTGTATGTTTATGTATGTATGTGTGTGTGTGTGTGTGTGTGTGTGTGTGTGTGTGTGTGTGTGTGTGTGTGTGTGTGTGTGTATGTGTGTGTGTGTGTGTGTATGTGTGTATGTGTGTATGTGTGTGTGTGTGTATGTGTGTATGTGTGTATGTGTGTGTGTGTGTGTGTGTGTATGTGTGTGTGCTTGTGTAGCCACGTGCGCCTGTTTGTTTCTTCTGTATCTTGTGTGAAAGCTGCTCAACCCTACACCCTTTGAAGATGTGCTGAGAAGGATAAAAAAAGGAAGGAGGGATGGCAGCTCATGCAGTTCCTGCAGTTTATGCAGCTCAAGCAGCTTATAAAGCTTCTGCCGTTCATGCAGCTCACGAAGCTCTTGCAGTTCCTGCCGCACGTGCAGCTCACGCAGCTCCTGCAACTCCTATCGCTCATGCAGCTCACACAGCTCATAAAGCTCCTGCCGCTCCTGCAGCTCCTGCAGCTCCTGCCGCTCATGCAGCTCACGCAGCTCATAAAGCTCCTGCAGTTCATGCAGCTCCTTTAATTAATGCAGCTCACCCAGCTCAAAAAGCTCCTGCAGTTCATGCAGCTACTTTAGTTAATGCAGCTCACACAGCTCATAAAGCTCCTGCAGTTCATGCAGCTCCTTTAGTTAATGCAGCTCACGCAGCTCATAAAGCTTCTGCAGTTCATGCAGCTCCTTTAGTTAATGCAGCTCACGCAGCTCATAAAGCTTCTGCAGTTCATGCAGCTCCTTTAGTTAATGCAGCTCACGCAGCTCATAAAACTCCTGCAGTTCATGTAGCTCCTTTAGTTAATGCAGCTCACACAGCTCATAAAGCTCCTGCAGTTCATGCGGCTCCTTTAGTTAATGCAGCTCCTTTAGTTAATGCAGCTCACACAGCTCATAAAACTCCTGCAGTTCATGCAGCTCCTTTAGTTAATGCAGCTCCTTTCGTTAATGCAGCTCACACAGCTCATATAACTCCTGCAGTTCATGCAGCTCCTTTAGTTAATGCAGCTCACACAGCTCATATAGCTCCTGCAGTTCAAGCAGCTCCTTTAGTTAATGCAGCTCACACAGCTCATTAAGCTCCTGCAGTTCAAGCAGCTCCTTTAGTTAATGCAGCTCTTGCAGCTCATGAAAGGATGAAGAAACATAATTCATCGTTGGGAGAAACTGCAGGCGATGCTTTGGACTGTGATTAAAAAATTGACTACATGACATGTGTTCTAGGCACAGAGGCAGACTGCAGGCAGTAAACAAACACCAGGGGAGCACTGTGATTGGTTCTGCTAGATTTGACACACAGTTTGACACAAAGTTAAAATGATATTTTCTTGAAATAAAGGACGGATAAGGATAAATGAATGGCTAACAGGTCGGTTGTGTAAACAGTAGTGTTTATGTTTTTTTGTTTGTTTGTTTGTGTGTGTATTTGTGTCCCTCAGGGCATGACTAGCTGTCTGTGTTCACCATGGTGTTCCCAGGACTGATTATACACCTGGTTGGTGGTGTATGTGTGCGTGACTTGTGAGACGGGGTTTGATTTCATAGCTGGTTGGTGGTGTATGTGTGTGAGACTTGTGAGACGGGGTTGATTTCATAGCTGGTTGGTGGTGTATGTGTGTGAGACTTGTGAGACGGGGTTGATTTCATAGCTGGTTGGTGGTGTATGTGTGTGAGAGACTTGTGAGACGGGGTTGATTTCATAGCTGGTTGGTGGTGTATGTGTGTGAGAGACTTGTGTGACGGGGTTGATTTCATAGCTGGTTGGTGGTGTATGTGTGTGAGAGACTTGTGAGACGGGGTTGATTTCATAGCTGGTTGGTGGTGTATGTGTGTGAGACTTGTGAGACGGGGTTGATTTCATAGCTGGTTGGTGGTGTATGTGTGTGAGAGACTTGTGAGACGGGGTTGATTTCATAGCTGGTTGGTGGTGTATGTGTGTGTGAGACTTGTGAGACGGGGTTGATTTCATAGCTGGTTGGTGGTGTATGTGTGTGTGAGACTTGTGAGACGGGGTTGATTTCATAGCTGGTTGGTGGTGTATGTGTGTGTGAGACTTGTGAGACGGGGTTGATTTCATAGCTGGTTGGTGGTGTATGTGTGTGAGACTTGTGAGACGGGGTTGATTTCATAGCTGGTTGGTGGTGTATGTGTGTGTGACTTGTGAGACGGGGTTGATTTCATAGCTGGTTGGTGGTGTATGTGTGTGTGTGACTTGTGAGACGGGGTTGATTTCATAGCAGGTTGGTGGTGTATGTGTGTGTGTGACTTGTGAGACGGGGTTGATTTCATAGCTGGTTGGTGGTGTATGTGTGTGTGTGACTTGTGAGACGGGGTTGATTTCATAGCTGGTTGGTGGTGTATGTGTGTGTGTGACTTGTGAGACGGGGTTGATTTCATAGCTGGTTGGTGGTGTATGTGTGTGTGTGACTTGTGAGACGGGGTTGATTTCATAGCTGGTTGGTGGTGTATGTGTGTGAGACTTGTGAGACGGGGTTGATTTCATAGCTGGTTGGTGGTGTATGTGTGTGAGACTTGTGAGACGGGGTTGATTTCATAGCTGGTTGGTGGTGTATGTGTGTGAGACTTGTGAGACGGGGTTTGATTTCATAGCTGGTTGGTGGTGTATGTGTGTGAGACTTGTGAGACGGGGTTTGATTTCATAGCTGGTTGGTGGTGTATGTGTGTGAGACTTGTGAGACGGGGTTGATTTCATAGCTGGTTGGTGGTGTATGTGTGTGAGACTTGTGAGACGGGGTTTGATTTCATAGCTGGTTGGTGGTGTATGTGTGTGAGACTTGTGAGACGGGGTTGATTTCATAGCTGGTTGGTGGTGTATGTGTGTGAAACTTGTGAGACGGGGTTGATTTCATAGCTGGTTGGTGGTGTATGTGTGTGAGACTTGTGAGACGGGGTTGATTTCATAGCTGGTTGGTGGTGTATGTGTGTGAGACTTGTGAGACGGGGTTGATTTCATAGCTGGTTGGTGGTGTATGTGTGTGTGAGACTTGTGAGACGGGGTTGATTTCATAGCTGGTTGGTGGTGTATGTGTGTGTGAGACTTGTGAGACGGGGTTGATTTCATAGCTGGTTGGTGGTGTATGTGTGTGAGACTTGTGAGACGGGGTTGATTTCATAGCTGGTTGGTGGTGTATGTGTGTGAGACTTGTGAGACGGGGTTGATTTCATAGCTGGTTGGTGGTGTATGTGTGTGAGACTTGTGAGACGGGGTTGATTTCATAGCTGGTTGGTGGTGTATGTGTGTGAGACTTGTGAGACGGGGTTGATTTCATAGCTGGTTGGTGGTGTATGTGTGTGAGACTTGTGAGACGGGGTTGATTTCATAGCTGGTTGGTGGTGTATGTGTGTGAGACTTGTGAGACGGGGTTGATTTCATAGCTGGTTGGTGGTGTATGTGTGTGAGACTTGTGAGACGGGGTTGATTTCATAGCTGGTTGGTGGTGTATGTGTGTGAGACTTGTGAGACGGGGTTGATTTCATAGCTGGTTGGTGGTGTATGTGTGTGAGACTTGTGAGACGGGGTTGATTTCATAGCTGGTTGGTGGTGTATGTGTGTGAGACTTGTGAGACGGGGTTGATTTCATAGCTGGTTGGTGGTGTATGTGTGTGAGACTTGTGAGACGGGGTTGATTTCATAGCTGGTTGGTGGTGTATGTGTGTGAGACTTGTGAGACGGGGTTGATTTCATAGCTGGTTGGTGGTGTATGTGTGTGAGAGACTTGTGAGACGGGGTTGATTTCATAGCTGGTTGGTGGTGTATGTGTGTGAGACTTGTGAGACGGGGTTGATTTCATAGCTGGTTGGTGGTGTATGTGTGTGAGACTTGTGAGACGGGGTTGATTTCATAGCTGGTTGGTGGTGTATGTGTGTGAGAGACTTGTGAGACGGGGTTGATTTCATAGCTGGTTGGTGGTGTATGTGTGTGAGACTTGTGAGACGGGGTTGATTTCATAGCTGGTTGGTGGTGTATGTGTGTGAGACTTGTGAGACGGGGTTGATTTCATAGCTGGTTGGTGGTGTATGTGTGTGAGACTTGTGAGACGGGGTTGATTTCATAGCTGGTTGGTGGTGTATGTGTGTGAGACTTGTGAGACGGGGTTGATTTCATAGCTGGTTGGTGGTGTATGTGTGTGTGACTTGTGAGACGGGGTTGATTTCATAGCTGGTTGGTGGTGTATGTGTGTGTGACTTGTGTGACGGGGTTGATTTCATAGCTGGTTGGTGGTGTATGTGTGTGTGAGACTTGTGAGACGGGGTTGATTTCATAGCTGGTTGGTGGTGTATGTGTGTGTGAGACTTGTGAGACGGGGTTGATTTCATAGCTGGTTGGTGGTGTATGTGTGTGAGACTTGTGAGACGGCGTTATCTTCATAGCTGGTTGGTGGTGTATGTGTGTGAGACTTGTGAGACGGCGTTATCTTCATAGCTGGTTGGTGATTTTTCTGGCAGTCAGAAATCCTAACCAGAACATGACAGACATGAGGAGATGCTGCCTGAGAAAAGGATGGACATCTCATGCATGGCAAAATATGAATGTTCTCCTATAGGTGTTTGACTAGCTGTCCTGTTCAGGGTGCTAGGGTTACAAAGAACATTGTTTCTAATATAATTCTAAATCTAACACGAAACTAATTATAGACTGAAAGACGGGAGATGGGAATGAATTATGATTAGGGACAGTTCCGTTTTTTTGCCTTGGGGAAGGTTATGTGTTTTTTTATTGGACAGAGGGAAGGGTAGTGTGGTTTCTATTGGGCAGAGGGAAGGGTAGTCTGGTTTCTATTGGGCAGAGGGAAGGGTAGTCTGGTTTCTATTGGTCAGAGGGAAGGGTAGTGTGGTTTCTATTGGGCAGAGGGAAGGGTAGTCTGGTTTCTATTGGTCAGAGGGAAGGGTAGTGTGGTTTCTATTGGGCAGAGGGAAGGGTAGTATGTTTTCTATTGGGCAGAGGGAAGGGTAGTGTGGTTTCTATTGGTCAGAGGGAAGGGTAGTGTGGTTTCTATTGGGCAGAGGGAAGGGTAGTGTGGTTTTTATTGGGCAGAGGGAAGGGTAGTGTGGTTTTTATTGGGCAGAGGGAAGGGTAGTGTGGTTTTTATTGGGCAGAGGGAAGGGTAGTGTGGTTTTTATTGGGCAGAGGGAAGGGTAGTGTGTTTTTTATTGGGCAGAGAAAAGGGTAGTGTGGTTTCTATTGGTCAGAGGGAAGGGTAGTCTGGTTTCTATTGGTCAGAGGGAAGGGTAGTATTGTTTCTATTGGGCAGAGGGAAGGGTAGTCTGTTTTTTATTGGTCAGATTGAAGGGTAGTGTGGTTTTTATTGGGCAGAGGGAAGGGTAGTGTGGTTTTTATTGGGCAGAGGGAAGGGTAGTGTGGTTTTTATTGGGCAGAGGGAAGGGTAGTGTGGTTTTTATTGGGCAGAGGGAAGGGTAGTGTGTTTTTTATTGGGCAGAGAAAAGGGTAGTGTGTTTTTTATTGGTCAGAGAGACGGCAGGTAGCCTGGTTGTTAGAGCGTTGGACTACTAACCGAAAGGTTACAAGATCGAATCCCCGAGCTGACAAGGTAAAAATCTGTCGTTCTGAACAAGGCAGTTAACCCACTGTTCCTAGACCATCATTGAAAATAAGAATTTGTTCTTAACTGACTTGCTTAGTGAAATAAAGGTAGAAAATGAGAAGAGTAGTGTGGTTTCTATTGAGCAGAAGGAAAAGTAGTGTGGTTTCTATTGGGAAGAGGGAAGGGTAGTGTGGTTTCTATTGGGCAGAGGGAAGGGTCGTGTGGTTTCTATTGGGCAGAGGGAAGGGTAGTGTGGTTTCTATTGGGCAGAGGGAAGGGTAGTGTGGTTTCTATTGGGCAGAGGGAAGGGTAGTGTGGTTTCTATTGGGCAGAGGGAAGGGTAGTGCGGTTTTTATTGGGCAGAGAGAAGGGTAGTGTGGTTTTTATTGGGCAGAGGGAAGGGTAGTGTGGTTTTTATTGGGCAGAGGGAAGGGTAGTATTGTTTCTATTGGACAGAGGGAAGGGTAGTGTGGTTTTTATTGGGCAGAGGGAAGGGTAGTGTGGTTTTTATTGGGCAGAGGGAAGGGTAGTGTGGTTTTTATTGGGCAGAGGGAAGGGTAGGGCATTTTTTCCATGTTGACATTCCCCGTTTGCAGGTTTAAATACAGTAAATCATTTTTTCCATCCATGACACATGTTGCAGACCCCTCCCTGTTATGAAGATGTAGTGGTCTTCCCTTATGAACTACTCTTTTCCAAGTGCTAACTTTTACTATACCACAGGTCATTATAGTCTACCAGTCTAACTGTTACTATACCACAGGTCATTATAGTCTACCAGTCTAACTTTTACTATACCACAGGTCATTATAGTCTACCAGTCTAACTTTTACTATACCACAGGTCATTATAGTCTACCAGTCTAACTTTTACTATACCACAGGTCATTATAGTCTACCAGTCTAACTTTTACTATACCACAGGTGATTACAGTCTACCAGTCTAACTTTTACTATACCACAGGTCATTATAGTCTACCAGTCTAACTTTTACTATACCACAGGTCATTATAGTCTACCAGTCTAACTTTTACTATACCACAGGTCATTATAGTCTACCAGTCTAACTTTTACTATACCACAGGTCATTATAGTCTACCAGTCTAACTAACTTTTACTATGCCACAGGTCTGTATAGTCTACCAGTCTAACTTTTACTATACCACAGGTCAGTATAGTCTACCAGTCTAACTTTTACTATACCACAGGTCATTATAGTCTACCAGTCTAACTTTTACTATATCACAGGTCATTATAGTCTACCAGTCTAACTTTTACTATACCACAGGTCTGTATAGTCTACCAGTCTAACTTTTACTATACCACAGGTCTGTATAGTCTACCAGTCTAACTTTTACTATACCACAGGTCATTATAGTCTACCAGTCTAACTAACCTTTACTATGCCACAGGTCTGTATAGTCTACCAGTCTAACTTTTACTATACCACAGGTCTGTATAGTCTACCAGTCTAACTAACTTTTACTATGACACAGGTCTGTATAGTCTACCAGTCTAACTTTTACTATATCACAGGTCATTATAGTCTACCAGTCTAACTTTTACTATACCACAGGTCTGTATAGTCTACCAGTCTAACTAACTTTTACTATACCACAGGTCAGTATAGTCTACCAGTCTAACTAACTTTTACTATACCACAGGTCATTATAGTCTACCAGTCTAACTTTTACTATACCACAGGTCATTATAGTCTACCAGTCTAACTTTTACTATACCACAGGTCATTATAGTCTACCAATCTAACTTTCACTATACCACAGGTCATTATAGTCTACCAGTCTAACTTTTACTATACCACAGGTCATTATAGTCTACCAGTCTAACTTTTACTATACCACAGGTCTGTATAGTCTACCAGTCTAACTAACTTTTACTATGCCACAGGTCTGTATAGTCTACCAGTCTAACTTTTACTATACCACAGGTCAGTATAGTCTACCAGTCTAACTTTTACTATACCACAGGTCATTATAGTCTACCAGTCTAACTTTTACTATACCACAGGTCTGTATAGTCTACCAGTCTAACTAACTTTTACTATACCACAGGTCTGTATAGTCTACCAGTCTAACTAACTTTTACTATACCACAGGTCATTATAGTCTACCAGTCTAACTTTTACAATACCACAGGTCATTATAGTCTACCAGTCTAACTAACTTTTACTATACCACAGGTCATTATAGTCTACCAGTCTAACTAACTTTTACTATACCACAGGTCTGTATAGTTTAGCAGTCTAACTAACTTTTACTATACCACAGGTCTGTATAGTCTACCAGTCTAACTAACTTTTACTATACCACAGGTCTGTATAGTCTACCAGTCTAACTAACTTTTACTATACCACAGGTCATTATAGTCTACCAGTCTAACTTTTACTATACCACAGGTCATTATAGTCTACCAGTCTAACTAACTTTTACTATACCACAGGTCATTATAGTCTACCAGTCTAACTTTTACTATACCACAGGTCTGTATAGTCTACCAGTCTAACTTTTACTATACCACAGGTCTGTATAGTCTACCAGTCTAACTAACTTTTACTATACCACAGGTCTGTATAGTCTACCAGTCTAACGTTTACTATACCACAGGTCTGTATAGTCTACCAGTCTAACTTTTACTATACCACAGGTCAGTATAGTCTACCAGTCTAACTTTTACTATACCACAGGTCTGTATAGTCTACCAGTCTAACTAACTTTTACTATACCACAGGTCAGTATAGTCTACCAGTCTAACTAACTTTTACTATACCACAGGTCAGTATAGTCTACCAGTCTAACTAACTTTTACTATACCACAGGTCAGTATAGTCTACCAGTCTAACTTTTACTATACCACAGGTCTGTATAGTCTACCAGTCTAACTAACTTTTACTATACCACAGGTCTGTATAGTCTACCAGTCTAACTTTTACTATATCACAGGTCATTATAGTCTACCAGTCTAACTAACTTTTACTATACCACAGGTCTGTATAGTCTACCAGTCCAACTAAATTTTACATCCAAGATTGCGCCGGAAGGGAGAATGCCATTTTATGGGCTCTTCACCAATCTTACTATTTTGTTAGTTTTTTCACATTGTTTGTAACTTGTTTTGTACATAATGTTGCTGCTACCGTCTCTTATGACCTAAAAGAGCTTCTGGACATCAGAACTGGGATTATTCACCTCAAATTGGATGAGGAGTTCTTCTTCAATGAGTCGGACGTGAGGGATATATTATGGACACCCGACCAGATCCTCGTGATTCGCTGGAAAAGGAAACGTAGGTTTCACGGAAAGAGAACAGGATGCCTTGTGAGGATCAGGTGACAAGTGGCTAATCTGCCCTTGCCTTCTGTTCTGCTACCTAACGTTCAATCACTGGAAAATAAATTGGACGAACTGAAAGCACGTTTATCCTACCAACGGGACATTAAAAACTGTAATATCCTATGTTTAAACGAGTCGTGGCTGAATGACGACACTAAAAACACACAGATGACGGGTATACACTCTATCGGCAGGACAGAACAGCAGGCTCTGTTAAGACACGGGGCGGGGGCCTATGCATGTTTGTAGACAATAGCTGGTGCACGATATCTAAGGAAGACTTAACGTTTTGCTCAACGTTTTGCTCAACGTTTTGCTCAACGTTTTGCTCAACGTTTTGCTCGCCTACACCAGGCACCAGTGGCTCGGTC
Source organism: Salvelinus fontinalis (assembly GCF_029448725.1). Lineage (NCBI taxonomy): Eukaryota > Metazoa > Chordata > Actinopteri > Salmoniformes > Salmonidae > Salvelinus > Salvelinus fontinalis. The sequence continues at coordinate 42,420,312 of NC_074680.1, forward strand.
TATAAAACAGTGGTCAGATGAAGCAGGTGCTAAACTACCGGACAGTCACTGGCTTTATCAATAAGTACATTGAGGATGTCGTCCCCACAGTGACTGTAAGCACATACCCCAAACAGAAGCCATGGATTAACGGGAAAATTCGCACTGAGCTAAAGGGTAAAGCTGCCGCTTTCAAGGAGTGGGACTCTAACCCGGGAGCTTATAAGAAATCACGCTATGCCCTCCGACGAACCATCAAACAGGCAAAGCGTCAATACCGGACTAAGATCGAATCGTACTATAACGGCTCGACGCTCGTCGAACGTGGTAGGGCTTGAAAACTCTTACGGACTACAGAGGGAAGCACAGGTCATCCTTATAAACTGTAGAGAGTAGACCCACTACTGATCATTATACACTGTAGAGAGTAGACCCACTACTGATTATTATACACTGTAGAGAGTAGACCCACTACTGATCATTATACACTGTAGAGAGTATACCCACTACTGATCATTATACACTGTAGAGAGTAGACCCACTACTGATCATTATACACTGTAGAGAGTAGACCCACTACTGATCATTAAACACTGTAGAGAGTAGACCCACTACTGATCATTATACACTGTAGAGAGTAGACCCACTACTGATCATTATACACTTTAGAGAGTAGACCCACTACTGATCATTATAAACTGTAGAGAGTAGGACCACTACTGATCATTATAAACTGTAGAGAGTAGACCCACTACTGATCATTAAACACTGTAGAGAGTATACCCACTACTGATCATTATAAACTGTAGAGAGTAGACCCACTACTGATCATTAAACACTGTAGAGAGTAGACCCACTACTGATCATTATACACTGTAGAGAGTAGACCCACTACTGATCATTATACACTGTAGAGAGTAGACCCACTACTGATCATTATACACTGTAGAGAGTAGACCCACTACTGATCATTATACACTGTAGAGAGTAGACCCACTACTGATCATTATAAACTGTAGAGAGTTTGGGGTTTTAGGCTGGGTTTCTGTACAGCACTTGGAGATATCAGCTGATGTACGAAGGGCTATATAAATAAATTTGATTTGATTTGATTTAGTGTCACTATGAATGGTGGATAGAGGGCAGGATAGACTGTTAGACTGGTAAGTTAGTTAGACTGGTAGACTATAATGACCTGTGGTACAGTAAAAGTTAGACTGGTAGACTATAATGACCTGTGGTACAGTAAAAGTTAGACTGGTAGACTATAATGACCTGTGGTATAGTAAAAGTTAGACTGGTAGACTATACAGACCTGTGGTATAGTAAAAGTTAGACTGGTAGACTATAATGACCTGTGGTATAGTAAAAGTTAGACTGGTAGACTATACAGACCTGTGGTATAGTAAAAGTTAGACTGGTAGACTATAATGACCTGTGGTATAGTAAAAGTTAGACTGGTAGACTATACTGACCTGTGGTATAGTAAAAGTTAGACTGGTAGACTATAATGACCTGTGGTATAGTAAAAGTTAGACTGGTAGACTATAATGACCTGTGGTATAGTAAAAGTTAGACTGGTAGACTATAATGACCTGTGGTATAGTAAAAGTTAGACTGGTAGACTATACAGACCTGTGGTATAGTAAAAGTTAGACTGGTAGACTATACAGACCTGTGGTGTAAATCCATTTAAATTACATTTTATTTGTCACATGCGCCGAATACAAAAGGTGTAGACCTTACATTGAAGTGTATACTTACAAGCCCTTAGCCAACAATGCAGTTTTAATAAAATACCCCAAAACAGTAAGAGGTAAGAATAACAAATAATTAAAGAGCAGCTGTAAATAGAAATAGCGGGGCAATATACAGGGGAAACCGGTACAGAGTCAATGTGCGGGGGCACCGGTGTCGAGGTAATTGAGGTAATTATATACATGTAGGAAGAGGTATTATGGCTATGCATAGATAATAACAGAGACGAGCAGCAGCGTGGGGGGGGGGGGGGGGGTGCGGGGGCAATGCAAAAAGTCTGGGTAGCTATTTGATTAACTGTTCAGGAGTCTTATGGCTTGGTAGTAGAAGCTATTTAGAAGCCTCTTGGACCTAGACTTGGTGCTCCGGTACCGCTTGCCGTGCGGTTTCAGAGAGAACAGTGTATCACCAAGGGGGCTGGAGTGTTTGACAATTTTCTAGGGCCTTCCTCTGACACCGCCTGGTATAGAGGTCCTGGATGGCAGGAAGCTTGCCTCCGGTGATGTACTGGGCCATACGCACTACTCTCTGTAGTGCCTTGCGGTCAAAGGCCGAGCAGTTGCCATACCAAGCAGTGATGCAACCTGTCAGGATGCTCTCGATGGTGCAGATGTTAAACCTTTTAAGGATCAGAGGATCCATGCCAAATCTTTTCAGTCTCCTGAGAGGGAATAGGTTTTGTCGTGCCCTCTTCACGACTGTCTTGGTGTGCTTGGACCATGCTAGTTTGTTGGTGATGTGGACACCAAATAATTTGAAACTCTCAACCTGCTCCACTACAGCCCCGTCGATGAGATATGGGGGGTGCTCGGTCCTCCTTTTCCTGTATTCAACAATCATCTCCTTTGTCTTGATCACGTTGAGGGAGAGGTTGTTGTCCTTGCACCGCGCGGTCAAGTCTCTGACCTCCTCCATTTAGGCTGTCTCATTGTTGTCGGTGCTCAGGCCTACCACTGATGTAATCGGTAAACTTAATGATAGTGTTGGCGTTGTGCCTGGTCGTGCAGTCATGAGTGAACAGGGAACAGGGAGTAGAGGAGGGGGCTGAGCACGCACCCCTGAGGGGCCCCCGTGTTGAGGATCAGCGTGGTGGATGTATTGTTACCTACACTTACCACCTGGCGGTGGCCCGTCAAGAAGTCCAGGATCCAGTTGCAGAGGGAGGGGTTTAGTCCCAGGGTCCTTAGCTTAGTGTTGAGCTTTGAGGGCACTATGGTGTTGAACGCTGAACTGTAGTCAATGAAAAGCATTCTCACATAGGTGTTCCGTTTGTCCAGGTGGGAAAGGGCAGTGTGGAGTGCAATATAGTTTGCTCATCTGTGGATTGTTGGTGTGGTATGTAAATTGGAACGGGTCTAGGTTTTCTGGGATAATGGTGTTGATGTAAGCCATGACCATCTTTTCAAAGCATTTAATTGCTACAGATGTGAGTGCTACGGGTCGGTAGTCATTTACGCTGGTTACCTTAATGTTCTTGGGCACAAGGACTATGGTGGTCTGCTTGAAACATGTTGGTATTACAGACTCAGGTTGAAAACGTCAGTGAAGACACTTGCCAGTTGGTCAGCGCATGTTTAAAATACAGGTCCTGGTAATCCATCTGGCCCAGCGGCCTTGTGAATGTGGACCTGTTTAAAGGTCTTACTCACATCGGCTGCGGAGAGCGTGATCACACAGTCGTCCGGAACATCTAATTCTCTCATGCATGTTTCAGGGTTACCAGGCCCCGAAGCGAGCATAGAAGTTATTTAGCTTGTCAGGTAGGCTCATGTCACTGGGCACACGCACACGCACACGCACATGCACACACACACACACACACACACACACACACACACACACACACACACACACACAATGAACAAAGTGATTTATAGTGAGAGAGATGTGAAACAGAGCTAAACGAAGAGAGCAAAACGGAATGAGAGAGGCAGACAGAGGACAAAAAAACATACAGCAAAATGAAGTTCTTCCCAACAGCACCTTGTGCACTCGTGGTGAAAACTCACATTTATTCAATTCACTTGGATTTATGACATCATCAGTCATACGGCCCACCTGAACTGAATAAGTCAGTTATGGGTATGATGCTCCATCCATCTCCCATCGCTGTGTTTGTGTGTGTGTGTGTGTGTGTGTGTGTGTGTGTGTGTGTGTGTGTGTGTGTGTGTGTGTGTGTGTGTGTGTGTGTGTGTGTGTGCGTGCGTGCGTGCGTGCGTGCGTGCGTGCGTGCGTGCGTGCGTGCGTGCGTGCGTGCGTGTGTGTGTTTGTTTGTGTGCCACATTGCAGCGAAAACTATAACTTCTCACAGTATGTGACTGAATCACCACTCCATGGAAATACAGAGAGGGAGGAAAGGAGGGAAGGAGGGAAGCAGGGAAGTAGGAAGGGAGATTGACAATAAAGACTGTCTACAGACACCACTGTCTACAGACATGTCACTGCCACCAATGTCTACAGACATGTCACTGCCACCAATGAAACCAGACATCTCACTGCCACCACTGTCTACAGACATGTCACTGCCACCAATGAAACCAGACATGTCACTGCCACCAATGTCTACAGACATGTCACTGCCACCAATGTCTACAGACATGTCACTGCCACCAATGAAACCAGACATGTCACTGACACCAATGTCTACAGACATGTCACTGACACCAATGTCTACAGACATGTCACTGCCACCAATGTCTACAGACATGTCACTGCCACCAATGTCTACAAACATGTCACTGCCACCAATGTCTACAGACATGTCACTGCCACCAATGTCTACAGACATGTCACTGCCACCAATGAAACCAGACATGTCACTGCCACCAATGAAACCAGACATGTCACTGCCACCAATGTCTACAGACATGTCACTGCCACCAATGTCTACAGACATGTCACTGCCACCAATGTCTACAAACATGTCACTGCCACCAATGTCTACAGACATGTCACTGCCACCAATGTCTACAGACATGTCACTGCCACCAATGAAACCAGACATGTCACTGCCACCAATGTCTACAGACATGTCACTGCCACCAATGTCTACAGACATGTCACTGCCACCAATGTCTACAGACATGTCACTGCCACCAATGTCTACAGACATGTCACTGCCACCAATGTCTACAGACATGTCACTGCCACCACTGTCTACAGACATGTCACTGCCACCAATGTCTACAGACATGTCACTGCCACCAATGTCTACAGACATGTCACTGCCACCAATGAAACCAGACATCTCACTGCCACCACTGTCTACAGACATGTCACTGCCACCAATGTCTACAGGCATGTCACTGTCACAACTGTCCACAGAAATGTCAATAGATTAACTGTAAACCAGACTTAAGATGTCTAGAAAGAGGAACAGACACGGTGTAATAGTTGCGAGGACAGGACAGAGATGATAGAACAAGAGGACTGGAGAGAGATGATAGAGAGAACAGAGGACAGGAGAGAGATGATAGAACAAAAGGACTGGAGAGAGATGATGGAACAAGAGGACAGGAGAGATGATGGAACAAGAGGACAGGAGAGATATGATAGAGAGAACAGAGGACAGGAGAGAGATGATAGAACAAAAGGACAGGACAGAGATGATATAGAGAAGAGAGGACAGGAGAGAGATGATGGAACAAGAGGACAGGAGAGATATTATATAACAAGAGGACAGGAGAGAGATGATGGAACAAGAAGACAGGAGGGATGATGGAACAGGAGGACAGGAGAGAGATGATATAGAGAGGACAGGACAGGAGAGACAATATATATCAAGAGGAAAGGAGAGAGATGATGGAACAAGAGGACAGGAGAGAGATTATGGAACAAGAGGACAGGAGAGAGATTATGGAACAAGAGGACAGGAGAGAGATGATGGAACAAGAGGACAGGAGAGAGATTATGGAACAAGACGACAGGAGAGAGATTATGGAACAAGAGGACAGGACAGGAGAGACAATATACACTGCTCAAAAAAATAAAGGGAACACTTAAACAACACAATGTAACTCCAAGTCAATCACACTTCTGTGAAATCAAACTGTCCACTTAGGAAGCAACACTGATTGACAATAAATTTCACATGCTGTTGTGCAAATGGAATAGACAAAAGGTGGAAATTATAGGCAATTAGCAAGACACCCCCCAAAACAGGAGTGATTCTGCAGGTGGTGACCACAGCCCACTTCTCAGTTCCTATGCTTCCTGGCTGATGTTTTGGTCACTTTTGAATGCTGGCGGTGCTCTCACTCTAGTGGTAGCATGAGACGGAGTCTACAACCCACACAAGTGGCTCAGGTAGTGCAGTTCATCCAGGATGGCACATCAATGCGAACTGTGGCAAAAAGGTTTGCTGTGTCTGTCAGCGTAGTGTCCAGAGCATGCAGGCGCTACCAGGAGACAGGCCAGTACATCAGGAGACGTGGAGGAGGCCGTACGAGGGCAACAACCCAGCAGCAGGACCGCTACCTCTGCCTTTGTGCAAGGAGGTTCACTGCCAGCGCCCTGCAAAATGACCTCCAGCAGGCCACAAATGTGCATGTGTCTGCTCAAACGGTCAGAAAAGACTCCATGAGGGTGGTATGAGGGCCCGACGTCCACAGGTGGGGGTTGTGCTTACAGCCCAACACCGTGCAGGACGTTTGGCATTTGCCAGAGAACACCAAGATTGGCAAATTCGCCACTGGCGCCCTGTGCTCTTCACAGATGAAAGCAGGTTCACACTGAGCACATGAGCACATGTGACAGACGTGACAGAGTCTTGAGACGCCGTGGAGAACGTTCTGCTGCCTGCAACATCCTCCAGCATGACCGTTTTGGCGATGGGTCAGTCATGGTGTGAGTTGGCATTTCTTTGTGGGGCCGCACAGCCCTCAATGTGCTCGCCAGAGGTAGCCTGACTGCCATTAGGTACTGAGATGAGATCCTCAGACCCCTTGTGAGACCATATGCTGACACATGCACATTTGTGGCCTGCTGGAGGTCATTTTGCAGGGCTCTGGCAGTGCACCTCCTTGCACAAAGGCGGAGGTAGTGGTCCTGCTGCTGGGTTGTTGCCCTCCTACGGCCTCCTCCACGTCTCCTGATGTACTGGCCTGTCTCCTGGTAGCGCCTGCATGCTCTGACACTACGCTGATAGACACAGCAAACCTTTTTGCCACAGTTCGCATTGATGTGCCATCCTGGATGAACTGCACTACCTGAGCCACTTGTGTGGGTTGTAGACTCCGTCTCATGCTACCACTAGAGTGAGAGCACCGCCAGCATTCAAAAGTGACCAAAACATCAGCCAGGAAGCATAGGAACTGAGAAGTGGTTTGTGGTCACCACCTGCAGAATCACTCCTGTTTTGGGGGGTGTCTTGCTAATTGCCTATAATTTCCACCTTTTGTCTATTCCATTTGCACAACAGCATGTGAAATTTATTGTCAATCAGTGTTGCTTCCTAAGTGGACAGTTTGATTTCACAGAAGTGTGATTGACTTGGAGTTACATTGTGTTGTTTAAGTGTTCCCTTTATTTTTTTGAGCAGTGTATATCAAAAGGAAAGGAGAGAGATGATGGAACAAGAGGACAGGAGAGATGATGGAACAAGAGGACAGGAGAGATATTATATAACAAGAGGACAGGAGAGAGATGATGGAACAAGAAGACAGGAGAGATGATGGAACAAGAGGACAGGAGAGATATTATATAACAAGAGGACAGGAGAGAGATGATGGAACAAGAAGACAGGAGGGATGATGGAACAAGAGGACAGGAGAGAGATGGTATAGAGAGGACAGGACAGGAGAGACAATTTATATCAAGAGTAAAGGAGAGAGATTATGGAACAATAGGACAGGAGAGAGATGATGGAATAAGAGGACAGGAGAGAGATGATATAACAAGAGGACAGGAGAGAGATGATATAGCAAGAGGACAGGAGAGAGATGATTGATCAAGAGGACAGGAGAGAGATGATATAGCAAGAGGACAGGAGAGAGATGATTGATCAAGAGGACAGGAGAGAGATGATATAACAAGAGGACAGGAGAGAGATGATGGAACAAGAGGACAGGAGAGAGATGATATAACAAGAGGACAGGAGAGAGATGATAGAGAGATGAGAGGACAGGAGAGAGATGATGGAACAAGAGGACATGAAAGAGGTTATGGAACAAGAGGACATGAGAGAGATGATAGAGAGAAGAGAGGGCAGGAGAGAGATGATGGAACAAGAGGACATGAGAGATGGTACATGCTGTAAACTCAAGCCCCAACATGGAAAAGGCTATGCATCAGAGACCGTAACATGATCTCAGCCACTTCAATAGGAGATGTGGGAAATACAGCAAAACAATGTGCATTTGGTTCAGTGGGCCAGTGGAAACCGCCGCCCCCTCAGCTGTGAACAGATGACCTGTCAATATGATCTGTAACTGGCCAAAAACCAATACTCTTCTAGCTGAGACTGTTCAGGGTATTGCACAATTCTTTCATAATCAAACTATGTAATCAAGCGGTGCTAAAATGAAGAAAAAGTGAGCCTTGGGAGAGGGAGCGAGAGAGAGAAAGAGGGAGGGAGGGAAGGAGAGAGAATGTGTAGGAATCAGTGAAAAGAAAACAGAAAGAGAGAGAGCAAGCAGGAAAACGAGACGGCACAAGCAAGAACATCTCAGATACTACGATCGAAAAAGCCTGTTCTCTAAATAAACAACTAACCAGCAAGTCCCTAAAAGGAACACAAGAAAACGGAACAGTAATTTAAAAAATAAAACACGCGGTTCCAAGCCTCGCATGGTCCCACCTGGGAATCATGCAGGCCTGTAGATAAGCCTGGTATGGAGTGACAAAAGTGCATCAAACGGACCAACAAAGCGCCTCCTTTGTCCCGGCGTCCATTGTACTAATCTATGCAGCCCAGTTTTCTCCCACACCTTTACCCAGCCCAGAGAAATCCTCAATTATTTGGTCATGTGTTTTGTTGTTGTTGTTGTTGTTGTTGACGCCGGGGGTTAAATGGGAAGTTAAAGCGGGTCAGAGTGTATGGTGGAGCTGCATGTTCTGTTCTCATCTGTGTGGTCGCAGTGTGTGACCCATTCACTTTCACGTAATATGATCATAATATGGACATTAACCAGATGCCATTTATCCAGAGAGACTAACAGGGAAGTAATATACTCAGTAGGCGTGGCCTGTCGTGGAGTCAAACCCACAACTGTACGATGTCACCAACCAACTCAACCATTGGAAGAGCTCAAAATGAACAGCAAGCCTGGTTTCCAAAAACAGATGAAGCAACACCTCACAGCACAACGCCTCTCCCCTATTTCACCTAGATAGTTTGTGTGTATTAATATGTAGCTACGTGTGCCTTTAACAAAACCATTTTTTTTTTTATTCTGTCATTGAGCTGTTCTTGTCTATCAATGTTCTGTATTATGACATGTTTACTGTTTTGCGTGGACCCCCAGGAAGAGTAGCTGCTGCTTTTGCAACAGCTAATGGGGATCATAATACAAAACCAAATAGCAGTCTCTCTCACTCCTACTCCGTACCATGGGGCCATGGACGAGGGCCAGTTGTGTGTGCTAGGCTAATGAGTCTCTCTGCAATCCAAATGATAGCTTTTGATGTGTAATGTGTGGAGGCTAGAGAGAGTAGATATTGCTAAAGTACCAGCTGTTAGGGATGAGAATAAAATTACTAAAATGTCAACCAATAAAGTCGACTGCTTTATCTGGTGGTTACAGCAGTATGCTGTTAGTTTCAACAATGTGCCATTCCTCTGTGTTTTGACCGCGCAATGCATAGTATAGGCCTTCACACATCGCCCTGGGTCAATACGATGAGTAGCCAATGAGACCATGTTAAATGTTTGGCACCTCAACTGAAAACAACATGGTCTCGTTATATCAAAACAGGTGACATTCAACCGTTCTGAAGTTTTATGTCACCCAACCAAAAAAAACAGCCTGTTCAGATTGTGTTAGAAGAAGTAAGTGACAAACGTGATAAAGCTGGCTCGACCATTTTGTCCCGTTGGGAAGGACACTGTTGTCTGTCACTGCTTTGACCTGTCACACTTGACATGTTTGCTGACAGGGAAAGAGTGGCCAGAGTGCCTGGCACCATTAGATTCCTGGTGACAGATTCACATTGCCTCGAAGAAATGTTCCAAAAATGACGACTGCTCCTTCGACAAGAAACATTTTTGATTTGGTCATGGAAATACGTTAAAGATTTGAGAGATTTAGATTCTAGGTTGGTACATCGTGTAGAGGTACGGGGATTTGATTTGATTTGGTTTCATTAGGATCTCTTTTAGTCCTCATTTGGACTAATCTTCCAAGAGTCCTTAAAACATTCTAATACAATTTACAACACGATCACATGTTCACATATAACACACTGTTACAAACAGACATAATACACTGACATATTGACTAGATAAATACTCTGTCTGAAAAGATAGACTGAATGAATCCTTCATCAACCATAGTCCTGCACAACCATCCAATTTATTTCATTTAAATGGTTTTAAAGTACTGTTTGAATGTATATATTGAAAGGTTTCTGTTTTTTTCAGATACATTATTTAATTTCTTTATTGCTCTAATTTGAAAAATGTTATTTTGCATATTTCTCTTTTCAGTCTGGATAATCTATTCCTAGTATTTACTGAAGGAGAGGAGGAATGGAGGAGAGGTGGAATAGAGGAGAGGAGAAATTGAGTAGAGGAGGAATAGAGGAGAGGAATGGAGGAATGGAGGAGAGGAGGAATGGAGGAGAGGGGGAATGGAGGAGAGGAGGAATGGAGGAGAGGAGGAATGGAGGAGAGGAGGAATGTTGTAGGAGAGGAGGAATGGAGGAGAGGAGGAATGGAGGAGAGGAGGAATAGAGGAGAGGAGAGGAGGAATGGAGGAGAGGAGGAATGGAGGAGAGGAGGAATGGAGGAGAGGAGGAATGGAGAGGAGGAATAGAGGAGAGGAGGAATGGAGGAGAGGAGGAATGGAGGAGAGGAGGAATGGAGGAGAGGGGGAATGGAGGAGAGGAGGAATGGAGGAGAGGAGGAATGGAGGAGAGGAGGAATGTTGTAGGAGAGGAGGAATGGAGGAGAGGAGGAATGGAGGAGAGGAGGAATAGAGGAGAGGAGAGGAGGAATGGAGGAGAGGAGGAATGGAGGAGAGGAGGAATAGAGGAGAGGAGGAATGGAGGAGAGGAGGAATGGAGGAGAGGAGGAATGGAAGAGAGGAGGAATGGAGGAGAGGAGGAATGGAGGAGAGGAGGAATGGAAGAGAGGAGAAATGGAGGAGAGGAGGAATGGAGGAGAGGAGGAATGGAGGAGAGGAGAAATGGAGGAGAGGAGGAATGGAGGAGAGGATGAATAGAGGAGAGGAGGAATGGAGGAGAGGAGGAATGGAGGAGAGGATGAATAGAGGAGAGGAGGAATGGAGGAGAGGAGGAATGGAGGAGAGGATGAATAGAGGAGAGGAGGAACGGAGGAGAGGAGGAATGGAGGAGAGGATGAATAGAGGAGAGGAGGAATGGAGAAGAGGAGGAATGGAGGAGAGGAAAAATGGAGGAGAGGAGGAATAGAGGAGAGGAGGAATGGAGGAGAGGAGGAATGGAGGAGAGGAGGAATAGAGGAATGGAGGAGAGGAGGAATAGAGGAGAGGAGAAATGGAGGCGAGGAGAAATGGAGGAGAGGAGGAATAGAGAAAAGGAGGAATAGAGGAGAGGAGAAATGGAGGAGAGGAGAAATGGAGGAGAGGAGGAATAGAGAAGAGGAGGAATAGAGGAGAGGAGGAATGTAGGAGAGGAGGAATGGATGAGAGGAGAAATGGAGGAGAGGAGAAATGGAGGAGAGGAGGAATGGAGGAGAGGAGAAATGGAGGAGAGGAGGAATAGATGAGAGGAGGAATGGAGGAGAGGAGAAATGGAGGAGAGGAGAAATGGAGGAGAGGAGGAATGGAGGAGAGGAGGAATGGAGGAGAGGAGGAATGGATGAGAGGAGGAATGGAGGAGAGGAGAATTGGAGGAGAGGAGGAATAGATGAGAGGAAAAGACTTTGGTCAATAAGTACTCATTGCGCTGACAGTCCTCCACTGACAGAAACAGAAACGTATGTACTTGGACAGTGAAGAGAATATTTTATTTTTGGCCCTATACTCCGCCGAGTTTGAAGTGGAGGGAGTATAGAGCTTAGCATGTCTCTCGAGGAGGCTAAAAAGAGACTTTGGCCTTAAAAGTTGAATATTTTCAGAAGGGTAATTGGTTAAGGGAGGATGATTGGAGGGAAAGAGAGAGGGGTTTGAAAAGACTGAGGGAGGCAGAGGATGGGTTTGGATCTTGTGAAGCTAGCATTAACAAGGGAGAGGGTATGTCGAGGAAGATTGGCGTCAAGTTCAAACGGAGTGAGCCGGACTCCAGTTCGAGTTCTGGAGATGAAATGGAAGGGGTAGAAGGTGTTGTGAGGAGCTCGGAGCCCAAGGTTTACATTGATGGATGATAAAGATAAGTTTTTGTCCAGTGGGAGGGAGATTTTTGAAGAGCATTTAATTTGGCCTTTTGGCTGATCCATAGGTAGTTTAAGGTTGGGTGGAATAGAACGTGGGTGCTGTTGAGTTGGTGAAGGTAAGCCGAGGTGGACTTGTGATATTTGTTTGTGTTTCTTCAGATCAGAGGGAGCAGGCGTCCGTACGACGCAACTTGTGGAAGGACATGAATCTTGCTTTGCGCTTAGGTACACGGCACCATTGAAGGGAGTGAATTCTGGGGTAGTGTTAAGTGTGGAGATGTACCAATTACCAGTAAGTTGAAGATTCCTGGTTTTATGACGACCACCACTTGGTGCAACCCAGATTCGGTGTGGAGCGTTGTTATACAAAGGTGACACAGTCTGTTCTTTTGAGGTTTGGTTTAGAGTCTTCACCTGACAAAGTCATTTTAGGATGTATGAGTTATTCTGTCAGCGCTTTTGGGCCAAACACACTGCGATGTTGCAGGTGTCACGTTTATGGGCATATCGCAGCAGTGTGTAGGAGGGAGATTCCAAGATGTGAGAAGTGTGCAAGAGGAATATGTAGTTTTGGTGGAAAAGTTGTGTTTGTCAACTGAAGGGGTAGCCATGTTGCTGGGGATTGGAGGTGTCCGGTACAAGAGAGGCAGGTTGATGTGGCCAGGGTCTGAGTAGTGCAGAAGGTGTCAACTGTAGGGGTAGCCATGTTGCTGGGGATTGGAGGTGTCCGGTACAAGAGAGGCAGGTTGATGTGGCCAGGGTCTGAGTAGTGCAGAAGATGTCAACTGTAGGAGTAGCCATGTTGCTGGGGATTGGAGGTGTCCGGTACAAGAGAGGCAGGTTGATTTTGACAGGGTCAGAGTAGTGCAGAAGGTGTCAACTGAAGGGGTAGCCATGTTGCTGGGGATTGGAGGTGTCCGGTGCGAGAGAGGCAGGTTGATTTTGCCTGGGTCAGAGTAGTGCAGAAGATGTCAACTGTAGGGGTAGCCATGTTGCTGGGGATTGGAGGTGTCCAGTGCGAGAGAGGCAGGTTGATTTTGCCTGGGTCAGAGTAGTGCAGAAGATGTCAACTGTAGGGGTAGCCATGTTGCTAGGGATTGGAGGTGTCGGGTGCGAGAGAGGCAGGTTGATTTTGCCAGGGTCAGAGTAGTGCAGAAGATGTCAACTGTAGGGGTAGCCATGTTGCTAGGGATTGGAGGTGTCTGGTGCGAGAGACGCAGGTTGATGTGGCCAGGGTCAGAGTAGTGCAGAAGATGTCAACTGCAAGGCAATGAATAAAGTACAGGAGGATGGATCAAGGGTGAATGATTCTGAGAGGATCCCTGTGAAAAGTAGATCTGTGCCAGGACCGAGAGATAGGCCAACGAGTGATATATGTTTCATATGATATATGATCAGCCAAAAGGTTCATAGCGATGGTTATCAACTGTACTGCAGAAATGGAACATACAGTGGCTTGAGAAAGTTTTCACCCCCCTTGGAATTTTTCCTACTTTGTTGCCTTACAATCTGGAATTAAAATGTATTTTTTGGGGGGGTTGTATCATTTTATTTACAACATGCCTACCACTTTGAAAATGCAACATATTTTTATTGTGAAACAAACAAGAAATTAGACAAAAAAACTAAAAAGTTGAGCGTGCATAACTATTCACCCCCCAAGGTCAAAACTTTGTAAAGTCACATTTTGCAACAATTACAGCTCCAAGTCTCTTGCGGTATGTCTCTATGAGCTTGGCACATCTAGCCACTGGGATTTTTGCCCATTTTCAAGGCAAAACTGCTCCAATTCCTTCAAGTTTGCTCTACACCAGTGGAACCCATCCATCTATAAGTCATACCACAGATTCTCAACTGGATTGAGGTCTGGGCATTGAATAGGCCATTCCAAGACATTTAAATGTTTCCCATTAAACCACTCGAGTGTTGCTTTAGCAGTATGCTTAGGGTCATTGTTCTGCTGGAAGGTGAACCTCCGTCCCAGTTTCAAATTTCTGGACGACTGAAACAGATTTCCCTCAAGAATTTCCCTGTATTTAGCGCCATCCATCATTCCTTCAATTCTGACCGGTTTTCCAGTCTCTGCCCTTGAAAAACATCCCCACACCACCATGGGGATGGTGTTCTCGGGGTGATGAGAGGTGTTGGGATTGCGCCAGACATAGCATTTTCCTTGATGGCCAAAAGCTCAATTTTAGTTTCATCTTACGAGTACCTTCTTCCATATGTTTGGGTGTCTCCCACATGCCGTTTGGCGAACACCAAACGTGTTTGCTTATATTTTTATGGCCACTCTTCCGTAAAGCCCAGCTCTGTGGAGTGTACAGCTTAAAGTGGACCTATGGACAGATACTCCAATCTCCGCTATGGAGCTTTCCAGCACCTTGAGGGTTATCTTTGGTCTCTTTGTTTTCTCTCTGATTAATGCCCTCCTTGCCTGGTCCGTGAGTTTTGTTGGACGGTCCTCTCTTGGCAGGTTTGTTCTGGAGACATATTCTTTTTATGTTTTAATAACGGATTTAATGGTGCTCTGTGGGATGTTCAAAGTTTCTGATATTTTTCAGATATTTTTTCACCCAACCCTGATCGATACTTCTCCACAACTTTGTCCCTTACCTGTTTGGAGAGCTCCTTTTTCTTCATGGTGCCGCTTGCTTGGTGGTGCCCCTTGCTTAGTGGTGTTGCAGACTCTTTCAGAAAAGTTGTGTATATACTGAGATCATGTGACAGATTATTTGACACTTAGATTGCACACAGGTGGACTTTAACTAATTATGTGACTTCTGAAGGTAATTTGTTGCACCAGATCTTATTTCGGGGCTTCATATCAAAGGGGGTGAATACATACATATGCACGCATCACTTTTCCATTTTTATTTTTTCATTTTTTTATTTTTTTATATATATTTTCTTTCATTTCACTTCACCAATTTGGACAATTTTGTGTATCTCCAGTACATGAAGTCCAAATAAAACACAATTTAAAATGCAGGTTGAAATGCAACAAAATTAGAAAACCGCGTGATGGCATCACGCAGTAGATGCAGATTGGACGGCGGTACATTCATGCTGCGAACAGCCCGTTCCATCTCATCCCAAATATGCTCCATTGGGTCTAGGGACTGTGCAGTGCACTCAAGTTAACGGAACTCATTTTCCTGATCCAGACAGATGTTTTCCCACTCCTCAATTGTCCAGTGTTGGTGATTGCGTGCCCAATGGAGCCGATTCTTCTTGTTTTTAGATGATAGGTGTAGAACCTGATGTGGTAAATTGCTGCAATAGCCCATCCGTGATGTGTTTTTTTTGTTGCACCATTCTCGTGTGTGTGTGACAAGCCCAGGAGGCCATTTCTGGTTTATTGGTTCCTACCGCGCTCAGAGTCGCTTAGGTCCAGTGATCCATTTTCGTGAATGCGGTGGTGTACCTAATAAACTGGCGGGTGAGTGTATATCCAGATTTCGACAAACCGTTTTAGATACACTACATGACCAAAAGTATGTGGACAACTGCTCGTCAAACTCATCTCATCATGGTCATTAATATGTATCTCGTCAAACTCATGCAAAATTATGGTCATTAATATGGAGTTCTGGGAAGCCTTTTCACTAGATGTTGGAACATTTTTGCAGGGACTTGCTTCCATTCAGCCACAAGAGCATTAGTGAGGTCGGGCACTGAGGTTGGGCGATTAGGCCTGGCTCGCAGTTGGCATTCCAATTTATCCCAGCAGGCCAGTCAAGTTCTTCCACACCGATCTAAAAAAAAACTATTTCTGTATGGACCTTACTTTGTGCACAGGGGCATTGTCATGCTGAAACAGGAAAGAGCCTTCTCCAAACTGTTTCCATAAAGCTGGAAGTGTAATGAACATGAGGGAGCCAGAGAGCTGGTTTCAAAAGCAGAGCGCAGCAGGTGTTTAATGAAAGAAACCATAGGAGGAGGCAGGTAGCTGGGTCCAGGGACAGGCAGAAGGTTATACACTGGAGGAGGCAGGTAGCTGGGTCCAGGGGCAGGCAGAAGGTCACACACTGGAGGAGGCAGGTAGCTGGGTCCAGGGGCAGGCAGAAGGTCATACACAGGAGGAAGCAGGTATCTGGGTCCAGGGGCAGGCAGAAGGTCATACACAGGAGGAGGCAGGTAGCTGGGTCTAGGGGCAGGCAGAAGGTCATACACTGGGGTACCCAAAAATGGCAACAGTACAGGCAAGGAAAAACTATCATACACGGGAGGAGAGAAGGACGGGAAAAAACAGAGCTCCGAAAAAGTGTGTCTCAAAACAAACAATGCCTCACAGTGATGGGGAGCAAGGAACTGAACTAACTAGTGTGGGATGATGACATGCAGGTGTGTGAACAGGTGATTCGAATTCTGGAGAGTGAGCTGGAATGTGGACTGCGTTCGTGGGATCTAAGTATTTGGGAGTGTGAGTTGGACTCAGACGTTACAGGAAGCACAGAATCATCTGGAATTTCATTGCTGTAGCGTTAATATTTCCCTTCACTGGAAATAAGGGAACTAGCCCGAACAATTAAAATCAACCCCAGACTATTATTCCTCCTTCACCAAACTTTACAGTTGGCACAATGCGTTGGGGCAGGTAGCGTTCACCTGGCATCCGCCAAACCCAGATTTGTCCGTCTGACTGCCAGATGGTGAAGCGTAATTCATCACTCCAGAGAATGCGTTTCCACTGCTCCAGAGTCCAATTGCGGCGAGCTTTACACCACTCCAGCTGACGCTTGGCATTGTGCATTGAGATCTTAGGTTTGTGTGCGGCTGCTCGGCCATGAAAACACATTTCATGGAGCTCACGACGAAGAGTTATTGTACTGACGTTGCTTCCAGTGGCAGTTTGGATCTCGGCAGTGAATTTTGCAACTGAAGACGATTTTAACGCTCTACTCGCCTCAGCACTCGGCTGTACCGTTCTGTGAGCTTGTGTGGCCTACCACTTCACAGCTAAGCAGTTGTTGCTCCTAGATGTTTCCACTACATAATAACAGCACTTACAGTTGACCGAGGAAGCTCTAGCAGGGCAGTAAGTTGATGCTGACCTGTTGGAAAGATGGCATCCTATGACGTTGCCACGTTGAAAGTCACTGAGATCTTCACGAAGGCCATTCTACTGTCAATGTTTGTCTATGGAGATTGCATGGCTGTGTGCTCGATTTTATTCACGTCAGCAACGGGTGTGGCTGAAATTAGCCGATTCCACTCATTTGAAGGGGTGTCCACATACTTTTATTCATATATTTAGTGTATATCATTTTATTGAAGGCTATATTGGCACATACATTTCCAAAACTCCAGCGCTTAGTATATACATTTCACACTGTCACAACACAAAACCCGTCCTACTGCTGCAGCGCGGATAAGGAGTAAACAAGTAGCATTCGAAGTTATTCATTCCTCCCTTTAGCTACGAAAGCCATTATCCCAAAACACACCTTGAGAGCAGTGCGTTCCACCGTTAAATCGGAAGCATGTGTCTGTGTTCTCTCCCCCCTGTGGTACGTTTACTGAAGTTTTCTACTGCAAATCAATTCCACACATGCACACACACACACACACACACACACACACACACACACACACACACACACACACACACACACACACACACACACACACACACACACACACACACACACACACACACACACACACACACACACACACACACACACACACACACACACAGGCTAAGAAAGGAACCCTCGTGCAGCCTTGATAGTGTAGCAATTTTATATGCTTTTATAAAGAGAAACACAACCGTCAAAATTCATCTGGAGAATTGAACTGAGTTGAAAAATGTTTCAGAAGACTAGAAGATGATCCAGAGCAATAGGAGTTAGTTAATGTGATTGAAGCATCTGCCCACGTGCCCTAGATTAATTTGGGACTAAAATGAGGGGGGAATATTGAGGACATCTCCGTGTGGATTATAGTGGGATTAGGAGCGATTAGAGCCCCGGCATCTCTTAAATGAACTGATTGTATGGGTGTCATCACCGCCTGCATCCCTGGATGAAACACAGCATCTATTTTGGAAATGAACGTTTATACAGTACATATAATTCACAGGCCTTTAAACATCAACATACAAAGTTACAGTTTTTTTTACTAACTCCAGTTAGAGTGATTGTATCTTTATATTCTCTTCATATTAAGTCAATATAATAAAGAATTACTTGACAATCACATACTTCCTGTTTATAAATTGAAGCAGAAAACTGGCAATAACTGTGCTGTAAAACTAACTTGACCATTTTTAATCATGATTCGTATTGACCTCTCCGACAGCAACCACCTGTAACAACACATCACCATCGATTATACTTTGAACTGATTGCTCCTTATATTCCCACTACACTACAGTGACTTTTCTCTGTCAGGTGTGTGTATCTATTGACTTTGGTTTAACAATGGACCTTTTCTCCACCAGAACCACACCAGACAGCCTTTCCACCCAATCCCCGAAAGATCCCGCTTCCTCCTGACATCACAGATCCCCTTCCTCCTGACCTCACAGATCCCCTTTCCTCCTGATATCACAGATCCCCCTTCCACCCATCCTTTTGACATCACAGTAACCTCCAAGCTTGGGACACTGGGTCTGAACTCCACCCTGTTCAACTGGGTCTTGGACTTCCTGAGCTACCCCCTAGATGGTGAAAGTAGGCAACAACACCTCCACTTTGCTGATCCTCAACACAGAGGCCCCACAAGAGTGCGTGCTCAGCCCCCTCCTGTACTCCCTGTTCATCCATGATGTCAACAAAATGAAAGAGCTGATCGTGGACTTTAGGAGGAGGCAGAGGGAGCAGGTTGAAAGCTTCAAGTTCCTAGTTGTACACATCGCTGACAATATGAAATGGTCCACCCACACAGACAGCGTGGTGAAGAAGCCCAACTTCGCCTCTTCTACCTCAGAAGGCTGAAGAAGTACAGCTCGGCACCTGAGACCCTCACACACTTTTACAAATGCACCATTGAGAGCGTTCTGTATCAGCGCCGTTGTATGGCAAACCGCACCGCGCGCAACCATAGGGTGGTGCAATCTGCTCAACTCATCATCGGGGGGCACACTGTCTGCCCTCCAGGAAAACTACAGCACCCAGTCTCACAGGAAAGCCAAAAAGAAAATCAAGGACTTCAGCCACCCGGGCCACGGCCTGTTCAACATCCAGTCAGTACAAGTACATCAAGGCTGGGACCGAGAGACTGAAGAACTGCTTCTATCTCAAGACCATTAAACTGTTAAATAGTCACCACTAACCG
This sequence comes from Salvelinus fontinalis, assembly GCF_029448725.1. Taxonomy (NCBI): domain Eukaryota; kingdom Metazoa; phylum Chordata; class Actinopteri; order Salmoniformes; family Salmonidae; genus Salvelinus; species Salvelinus fontinalis. Next base: position 42,439,843 of record NC_074680.1, read on the forward strand.
GCCTCAGCCTAGTGCCGTGCCCTGAACTTTGGTCACTGTCACTAGCCGGCTACCACCCGGTTATTCAACCCTGCACCTTAGAGGCTGCTGCCCTATGTACATAGACATGGAACACTGTTCACTTTAATAATGTTTACATACTGTTTTACTCACTTCATATGTTTACAGTGCATTCAGAAAGTATTCAGACCCCTCAACTTCTTCCACATTTTGTTAAGTCACAGACTTATTCTAAAATTGTTAAAATTGTTTTTTTCCATCATCAATCTACACACAATACCCAATAATGACGAAGCAAAAACAGTTTTTTTATTTATATATATATATACAAATGTATTAAAAAAACTAAACTGAAATATCACATTTAAATAAGTATGCAGACCCTGTACACAGTACTTTGTTGAAGCACCTTTGGCAGCTATTACAGCCTTGAGACTTCTTAGGTATGACGCTGCAAGCTTGGCACACTTGTTTTTGGGGAGTTTCTCCCAATCCTCTCTGCAGATCATCTCAAGCTCTGTCAGGTTGGATGGAGAGCATTGCTGCACAGCTATTTTCAAATCTCTCCAGAGATGTTCGATCTGGTTCAAGTCCTGACTCTGGCTGAGCCAATCAATGACATTCAGAGACAAAGCCACAAATGCGTTGTCTTGGCTGTGTGATTAGGGTCGTTGTCCTCTTAGAAGGTGAACCTTCACCCCAGTCTGAGGTCCTGAGCACTCTGAAGCAGGTTTTCATGAAGGATCTCTCTGTACTTTGCTCCGTTCATTTTTGCCTCGATCCTGACTAGTCTCCCAGTCCCTCCCTCTGAAAAACATCTTCACAGTATGATGCTGCCACCACCATGCTTCACCGTAGGGATGGTGCCAGGTTTCCTCCAGATGTAACGCTTGGCATTCAGGCCAAACAGTTCAATCTTGGTTTCATTAGACTACAGAATCTTGTTTCTCATGGTCTGAGAGTCTTTAGGTGCCTTTTGGCAAACTCCAAGCGGGCTCTCATGTGCCTTTTACTGAGGAGTTGCTTCCTTCTTGCCACTCTACCATAAAGGCCTGATTGGTGGAGTTCTGCAGAGATGGTTTTCCTTCTGGGAGGTTCTCCAATCTCCACAGAGGAACTCTGGAGCTCTGTCAGAGTAATCATCGGGTTCTTGGTCACCTCCTTGACCATGGCCCTTCTCCCCCGATTGCTCAGTTTGACCAGGCGGCCAGCTCTAGGAAGAGTCTTGGTGGTTCCAAACTTTTTCACTTTCAGAATGATGGAGACCACTGTATTCTTGGGGACCTTCAATGCTGCAGAAATGTTTTGGTACCCTTCCCCAGATTTGTGCATCAACTCAACCCTGTCTCGGAGCTCTACAGAAAATTGCTTTGACCTCATGGCTTGGTTTTTGCTGTGATATCCACTGTCAACTGTCGGATCCTTATATTGACAGGTGTGTGCCTTTCAAAAATCATGTCCAATCAATTGAATTTAACACAGGTGGACTCTAATCAAGTTGTAGAAACATCTCAAGGATAATCAATGGAAACTCAAGAAAATGGTCTTAATACAAAATGTTCTAAAATCCTATTTTCCCTTAGTCATTATGCAGTTTTGTGTGTAGAGAAAAATATATTTAATCAATTTTAGAATAAAAATAATTGAAAAAGTAAAGGGGTTTGAATTCTTTCCGAAGGCGTTGTATACTGTATTCCAGTCAAGGCCAACCTGTTTAAATATTGCTGTACATATACTATTCTTCACATATATACTGTCCATATCTGACATTGCTCGTCATAATATTTATTAATATCGTCATAATATTTATTGTTGGAGCTAGGAACACAAGCATTTCGCTAAACCCACAATAGCATCAGCTAATACTGTATGTGTATGGCACCAACATAATGGTATTTTATTTTATTTGATCCCCTTCCTCCTGACATCACAGATCCCCGTTCCTCCTGACATCACAGATCCCCCTTCCTCCTGACAACACATTTCCCCCTTCCTCCTGACATCACAGATCCCCTTCCTCCTGACCTCACAGATCCCCCTTCCTCCTGACCTCACAGATCCCCTTCCTCCTGACCTCACAGATCCCCCTTCCTCCTGACATCACAGATCCCCTTCCTCCTGACATCACAGATCCCCCTTCCTCCTGACATCACAGATCCCCCCCTTCCTCCTGACATCACAGATCCCCTTCCTCCTGACATCACAGATCCCCTTTCCTCCTGACATCACAGATCCCCCTTCCTCCTGACATCACAGATCCCCCTTCCTCCTGACCTCACAGATCCCCTTCCTCCTGACCTCACAGATCCCCTTTCCTCCTGATATCACAGATCCCCCTTCCTCCTGACCTCACAGATCCCCTTCCTCCTGGCCTCACAGATCCCCTTCCTCCTGGCCTCACAGACCCCCTTCCTCCTGACCTCACAGATCCCCATCACAGATCCCCCTTAATCCTCACATCACATAACAAACAAATCTAATGGTATTTGTCACATGCGCCGAATACAACAGGTGTAGACCTTACAGTGAAATTCTTACTTACCAGACCTTAACCAACAATGCAGTTTGAAGATTATTTTTTTTTAAGTAAGAGATATGAATAACAAATAATTAAAGAGCAGCAGTAAATAACAATAGCGAGGCTATATACAGGGGATACAGGTACATAGTCAATGTGCGGATGCACCAGTGTCGAGGTCATTGAGGTAATATGTACATGTACGTAGAGTTATTAAAGTGACTATGCATAGATGATAACAGTCCTTGCACCACATGGCCAGGTCTCTGACCTCCTCCCCAAAGGCTGTCTCATCGTTGTCGGTGATCAGGCCTACCACTGTTGTGTCATCAGCAAACCTAATGATGGTGTTGGAGTCGTACCTGGCCGTGCAGTCATGAGTGAACAGGGTTTACATGAGGAGACTGAGCACGTCCAGGAGGGGACTGAGCATGTCCAGGTGGGAAAGGGCAGCGTGGAGTGCAAACGAGATTGCATCATCTGTGAATCTGTTGGTGCGGTATGCAAATTGGAGTGGGTCTAGGGTTTCTGGGATAATGGTGTTGATGTGAGCCATGACCAGCTTTTCAAAGCATTTCATGGCTACCGACGTGAGTGCTACGGGTCGGTAGTCATTTACGCAGGTTACCTTAATGTTCTTGGGAACAGGGACTATGGTGGTCTGCTTGAAACATGTTGGTATTACAGACTCAGGTTGAAAACGTCAGTGAAGACACTTGCCAGTTGGTCAGCGCATGTTTAAAATACAGGTCCTGGTAATCCATCTGGCCCAGCGGCCTTGTGAATGTGGACCTGTTTAAAGGTCTTACTCACATCGGCTGCGGAGAGCGTGATCACACAGTCGTCCGGAACAGCTGATGCTCTCATGCAGTGTTACTTGCTTGAAGCGAACATAGAAGATATTTAGCTCATCTGGTAGGCTCGTGTCACTGGGCAGCTCTCGGCTGTGCTTCCCTTTGTAGTCTGTAATAGTTTTCAAGCCCTGCCACATCCGACGAGCGTCGGAGCCGGCGTAGTACGATTCGATCTAAGTTCTGTATTGACGCTTTACCTGTTTGCTGGTTTGTTGGAGGGCATAGCGGGATTTCTTACAAGCTTATTGAGACATTATTGAGACATTTACGCTTCCCCTGCTCATATATTCCTGTAAATGAAACACTCTCTGAGCATGTATGGTGGAAAACCAGACAGGTAGCCATGTTGTTTACCAGGATACACAAACCTCGACATTGGACCTGGGAACCATGAAATGTCTGACTCTTGTCGATGCACATACAACGTTTGTCTCTGAAAAAATAAACAGTGTGTTGACACTGACAAGTTGTCTAAGTAATTGGATAAATCCCCAACAGCATAAACCATCCTAAACAAGCACAGAGACCATGGGTCAATAGATCTGACAACATGTTAGAGAGGAGGGGAACCGGTTAGATTGGAGAGGTCCAGCTCAATTTACCACGCCGCTCGGGATCAAAGCCTCAAATCAAGATGGATGGCTCCCTGGTTTGTCTTGATCAGTCCTCTGACACTCTGTAATCATAATATGCGGCTTAAAGTGGCGCAGAGTGGAGGTTTGTAAAGGTTGCTTCTTCCTATTCTATTCAAGGGCATCTACTCTGTTCACAAAGTGAAAATATGGGGGCCCAGGTAAGACTTTATGCAGAATGTGTGAGTCAGTGGAGGCTCCTCCTCAGAGGAAGGGGAGGACCATCCTCCTCAGTGAATTTGAAGAAAAAAAATTGTTGTAAAACATTAAAAAAGTTATCCTTTTTGTAATTGCATGTAACCAAATAACTAATTAAAACACACTATTATGCAACGAAGGTCTACTACAGTAGCCTCAACAGCACTCTGTAGGGTAGCACCATGGTGTAGCCGGAGGACAGCTAGTTGCCGTCCTCCTCTGGGTACATTCACTTCAATGCAAAATCTAGGAGGCTCATGGTTCTCACCTGCTTCCATAGACTTACACAGTAATTTTGACAACTTCCGAAGGACGTCCTCCAGCCTATCAGAGCTCTTGCAGCTTGAACTGACATGTTGTCCACCCAATCAAAGGATCAGTGAATTAATCTAGTACTGAAAACACAAGCTACAGCTAACTAGCACTGCAGTGTATACAATGTGTTGAGTAGTTGACTCGAAGAGAGGGAAAGACAATAGTTGAACAGTTTAAAAATATTTAATGTATTCCAAAATGAAGGAGAAGCAAGAGAGAAATAGAGAGATTTCCCCCCAGAAATTCACTTTCAGTATAACCTACTTAGCTTGCAAATGCAGCTAGCTAGGATAGTCTACTGAAACACCCTGCTCAAACAGAGCGATGCCATGTTAGCTAGCTGGCAATGACTGTGTGTCCTCAGAAGAATAGTAAACCAACTAAAATTCGGAGCAGTGAAGACATTTTGACATTTTCCCAGTCCTCACTTGTAAAAAGGCTATTTCAGGCTTAGGGGTTAGGTTTAGGGTTATGGTTAGAATTAGGGTTAGGGTTAGGGTTAGGTTTAGGGTTATGGTTAGAATTAGGGTTAGAATTAGGGTTAGGGTTAGGGTTAGAATTAGGGTTAGGGGAAAATTGATTTTGGAATGGGAATCGTTGGTTCCCAAAGCGTACTCACAAGTATAGTAAGACGTGTGTGTGTGTGTGTGTGTGTGTGTGTGTGTGTGTGTGTGTGTGTGTGTGTTTGTGTGTGTGTGTGTGTGTGTGTGTGTGTGTGTGTGTGTGTGTGTGTTGAGCAGACCAATAGTTTGGCCTTTGACGCTAGTGAGCATTCTGTTCTAGTGCTCTGAGCCACCACTTGGATTTAAATTCCAAATGCTTATTGACTTTTCGCAGCAGAAAGCCAGCCTGATTCGAGGACCAGTACCCTCTGTATTTCTATCAGAAACATTAGCATCTATTTTTCTATCTCTCTCCATCCTCTCTACCTCTCTTGGTCTCAGCCATTTAGTCTGAAACATTTAGAATAAACTGCATATTAAACATTTAGAATAAACTACATATTAAACATTTAGAATAAACTACATATTAAACATTTAGAATAAACTACATATTAAAAAGATAATAAACTACATGTAAACGTTGATAATAAACGACATATTAAACATTGATAATAAACTGCATGTTAAACATTTAGAATAAACTACATATTAAACATTTATAATAAACTACATATTAAAAAGATAATAAACTACATGTAAACGTTGATAATAAACAACATATTAAAAAGATAATGAACTACATTTTAAACCTTGATAATTAACTACATACAGGACAGGTGTGCTTGTCATGCAACTACTGTACCACAGCAAAGCTCAGGCATCTTCTCGCTCCCCTCCACCCCCTACCTTCCCTTCACTCAAACCCAAGTCACGAATTATTATCCAGTCCCTTCATACTTCTTCCGAGGTAAGTATAGACATACATCATTATGCGTGTGAGACACTGAGCCACTCTACAGTCCCTGAGAAAGAACCGGTAGAAATCAATGTAAAGTTAGGGGGTTTTCTGAATCTTACAGACAGGAAAAGGTGTCTGTCTGTCAGGTGCTATTGCATCCATCTTCAAGTCTAACATATTTCATGTCATTTATGGAAATGGAGGACAACTCCCTTCACAGCAGAGGAAGCTCTGTCTTTATGCATAACGGAACATCCGTTCAGGTAGTTAATGTTGACAGTAACCCGTAAGCCAGAGTGAGAGGAGATAAGGTTAAAAGAGCAGGTGAGGAAATCATTGATGACCTGTTGTAACACACAGCCTGGGACGCTTCACTGTCTTCTGCTCACATACACTTCTGACTGGAGCAGTATCAAGACCAGTCATCATGTGGAGTGGAGTGTCTACACTGGCAGAGCCAACACAGCCTGAGGACCTAGCTGCACTAATGTACCAACAGGGTCTGAAGACCTAGCAGCACTAATGTACCAACAGAGTCTGAGGAATTATCAGGACTAATGTACCAACCGAGCCTGAGGAATTATCAGGACTAATGTACCAACCGAGCCTGAGGAATTATCAGGACTAATGTACCAACCGAGCCTGAGGAATTATCAGGACTAATGTACCAACCGAGCCTGAGGAATTATCAGAACTAATGTACCAACCGAGCCTGAGGAATTATCAGGACTAATGTACCAACCGAGCCTGAGGAATTATCAGCACTAATATACCAACCGAGCCTGAGGAATTATCAGGACTAATGTACCAACCGAGCCTGAGGAATTATCAGGACTAATGTACCAACCGAGCCTGAGGAATTATCAGGACTAATGTACCAACCGAGCCTGAGGAATTATCAGGACTAATGTACAGACCGAGACACAGAGATAGGTGTCCATGTGTCATATTCTGAGATATGAAATAAACACAAATGTAAACGAGCTGTATTGGAACTGAGTATTTATATTGACATTGTTGCCAGATTCTCACGGGACAACTAAAAACATCCCTGGGTGATTCATCATCCTCAGAACACACTGGCCTTGTCTATCCTGAAGTGCCTTAATGTAGGTGGACTCAGTAGGCGCACAAACACACACACACACACACACACACACACACACACACACACACACACACACAGGTAGAGGGGGGATGGGAATCCTCCATAACAGTTGTTTGTCACAAGACTACAGTGGAAAAACAAAGTGGGAAAGAATAAGGAGGAGAACAGATCTGCTGACACTACAGACCACACCCCCAGTACCACTAGAGACCACACCCCCAGTACCACTACAGACCACACCCCCAGTACCACTACAGACCACACCCCCAGTACCACTACAGACCACACCCCCAGTACCACTACAGACCACACCCCCAGTACCACTACAGACCACACCCCCAGTACCACTACAGACCACACCCCCAGTACCACTACAGACCACACCCCCAGTACCACTACAGACCACACCCCCAGTACCACTACAGACCACACCCCCAGTACCACTACAGACCACACCCCCAGTACCACTACAGACCACACCCCCAGTACCAATACAGACCACACCCCCAGTACCACTACAGACCACACCCCCAGTACCAATACAGACCACACCCCCAGTACCACTACAGACCACACCCCCAGTACCAATACAGACCACACCCCCAGTACCACTACAGACCACACCCCCAGTACCAACACAGACCACACCCCCAGTACCACTACAGACCACACCCCCAGTACCAATACAGACCACACCCCCAGTACCACTACAGACCACACCCCCAGTACCACTACAGACCACACCCCCAGTACCACTACAGACCACACCCCCAGTACCACTACAGACCACACCCCCAGTACCACTACAGACCACACCCCCAGTACCACTACAGGCCACACCCCCAGTACCACTACAGACCACACCCCCAGTACCACTACAGGCCACACCTCCAGTACCACTACAGGCCACACCCCCAGTACCACTACAGACCACACCCCCAGTACCACTACAGACCACACCCCCAGTACCAATACAGACCACACCCCCAGTACCACTACAGACCACACCCCCAGTACCACTACAGACCACACCCCCAGTGCCGCTACAGACCATACCCCCAGTACCGCTACAGACCACACCCCTAGTACCACTACAGACCACACCCACAGTGCCACTACAGACCACACCCCCAGTACCACTACAGACCACACCCCCAGTACATCTACAGACCACACCCTCAGCACTACTACAGACCACACCCCCATCACTACTACAGACCACACCCTCAGCACTACTACAGACCACACCCCCAGCACTACTACAGACCACACCCCCAGCACTACTACAGACCACACCCCCATCACTACTACAGACCACACCCTCAGCACTACTACAGACCACACCCCCATCACTACTACAGACCACACCCTCAGTACTACTACAGACCACACCCCCAGCACTACTACAGACCACACCCACAGTACCACTACAGACCACTCCCCCAGTCCCACTACAGACCACACTCCCATTACCACTACAGACCACACCCCCATCACTACTACAGACCACACCCCCAGTACCACTACAGACCACACCCCCAGCACTATTACAGACCACACCCCCAGTACAACTAAAGACCACACCCCCATCACTACTACAGACCGCACCCCCATCACTACTACAGACCACACCCTCAGCACTACTATAGACCACACCCCCAGCACTACTACAGACCACACCCCCAGCACTACTACAGACCACACCCCCAGTACTACTCCAGACCACACCCCCATCACTAATACAGACCACACCCTCAGCACTACTACAGACCACACCCCCAGTACCACTACAGACCACACCCCCAGTACCACTACAGACCACACCCCCAGTACCAATACAGACCACACCCCCAGTACCACTACAGACCACACCCCCAGTACCACTACAGACCACACCCCCAGTGCCGCTACAGACCATACCCCCAGTACCGCTACAGACCACACCCCTAGTACCACTACAGACCACACCCCCAGTACCACTACAGACCACACCCCCAGTACATCTACAGACCACACCCTCAGCACTACTACAGACCACACCCCCATCACTACTACAGACCACACCCTCAGCACTACTACAGACCACACCCCCAGCACTACTACAGACCACACCCCCAGCACTACTACAGACCACACCCCCATCACTACTACAGACCACACCCTCAGCACTACTACAGACCACACCCCCATCACTACTACAGACCACACCCTCAGTACTACTACAGACCACACCCCCAGCACTACTACAGACCACACCCACAGTACCACTACAGACCACTCCCCCAGTCCCACTACAGACCACACTCCCATTACCACTACAGACCACACCCCCATCACTACTACAGACCACACCCCCAGTACCACTACAGACCACACCCCCAGCACTATTACAGACCACACCCCCAGTACCACTAAAGACCACACCCCCATCACTACTACAGACCGCACCCCCATCACTACTACAGACCACACCCTCAGCACTACTATAGACCACACCCCCATCACTTCTACAGACCACACCCCCAGCACTACTACAGACCACACCCCCAGTACTACTACAGACCACACCCCCATTACTAATACAGACCACACCCTCAGCACTACTACAGACCACACCCCCAGTACCACTACCGACCACACCCCCATCACTACTACAGACCACACCCCCAGTACTACTACAGACCACACCCCCAGCACTACTACAGACCACACCCCCATCACTACTACAGACCACACCCCCAGTACCACTACAGACCACACCCCCAGTACCACTACAGACCAACCCCTAGTACCACTACAGACCACACCCCCAGTACCACTACAGACCACACCCCCATCACTACTACAGACCGCACCCCCATCACTACTACATACCACACCCCCATCACTAATACAGACCACACCCTCAGTACCACTACAGACCACACCCCCAGCACTACTACAGACCACACCCCCAGTACCACTACAGACCACACCCCCAGTACCACTACAGACCACACCCTCAGCACTACTACAGACCACACCCCCAGCACTACTACAGACTACACCCTCAGCACTACTACAGACCACACCCCGAGTACTACTACAGACCACACCCCCACTACACCCCCACCCCTGATACTACAGACCACACCCACCACCCCTGAAACTACAGACCACACCCACCACCCCTGAAACTACAGACCACACCCCCCACCCCTGATCCTACAGACCACACGCCCCACCACTGATACTACAGGCCACACCCCCACTACACCCACCACCCCTGAAACTACAGACCACACCCCCCCACCACTGACCCTACAGACCACACCCCCCACCCCTGACGCTACAGACCACACCCACCACCCCTGACCCTACAGACCACACCCCCCCACCACTGACCCTACAGACCACACCCCCCACCACTGACCCTACAGACCACACCCCCCACCCCTGACCCTACAGACCACACCCCCCACCACTGATACTACAGACCACACACCCCCACCCCTGACCCTACAGACCACACCCCCCACCACTGACCCTAGAGACCTCACCCCCACCACTGATACTACAGACCACACCCACCACCCCTGAAACTACAGACCACACCCCCCACCCCTGATCCTACAGACCACACCCCCACCACTGATACTACAGACCACACCCACCACCCCTGACCCTACAGACCACACCCCCCCACCACTGACCCTACAGACCACACCCCCCACCACTGACCCTACAGACCACACCCCCCACCCCTGACCCTACAGACCACACCCCCCACCACTGATACTACAGACCACACACCCCCACCCCTGACACTACAGACCACACCCCCCACCACTGACCCTAGAGACCACACCCCCACCACTGATACTACAGACCACACCCACCACCCCTGAAACTACAGACCACACCCCCCACCCCTGATCCTACAGACTACACCCCCCACCACTGATACTACAGACCACACCCCCCCACCACTGACCCTACAGACCACACCCCCCACCACTGACCTACAGACCACACCCCCCCCACCAGTGACCCTACAGACCACACCCCCCCACCCCTGACCCTACAGACCACACCCCCCACCACTGATACTATAGACCACACCCCCCCACCCCTGACCCTACAGACCACACCCCCCACCACTGACCCTACAGACCACACCCCCCACCACTGACCCTACAGACCACACCCCCCACCACTGATACTATAGACCACACCCCCCACCACTGACCCCACAGACCACACCCCCCACCACTGATACTTTAGACCACACCCCCCCCACCCCTGACCCTACAGACCACACCCCCCACCACTGACCCTACAGACCACACCCCCCACCACTGATACTATAGACCACACCCCCCACCACTGACCCCACAGACCACACCCCCTACCACTGATACTATAGACCACACCCCCCCCCCACCCCTGACCCTACAGACCACACCCCCCACCACTGATCATGGTGAGTTGCCTCAGCTTTCTTGTGATGGTGGATGAGAAAAGAGAGAAGAAACATTCTGTATATACTGTATGTAAAAAGTTCTGTGGCAGCGGCTGAATGTGTGTTGTGTGTAAGTGTGTGAGTGTGAATGCGAGTGCGTGTACGTGTGTGTGTGTGTGTGTAGCAGAATGGTTTGTGGCTAAATGAGTAACGTACACCGTGAGGACAGAGGGGAGGCTGTAGCAGGCTGTGTCTGCCAGCCTGTATCCCATCCATACTGGTTACAGCCTGAGATAAACTACACCAACACCTACACACACACAGTGCCATGTCTGCCATGTCCTCTGCTGTCCCTGGGCGTGAGGATTGATACAATTGTGTCTATAGAGGAGGGAAAGAACGAGGGAGGAGTAAGAGAGTAAAAGAGAGGGAGTAAACGATGACAGAGAGGGTTGAAACTATGGCCTCTGATTGAGAGAGCTCATTCATTTTCAGAGGTGAATTAGACTGGCAGCGTTTGATCAAGTCTAGCCGCTCACAGAGCAGAGTGATGGGCAGTTAATTACGAAGCCTGCGGCTTCTCTGACAGTAATCACAGGTGTCTCTGAAAGCCATTTTAGTGCTCGTGTGTGTGTGTGTGTGTGTGTGTGTGTGTGTGTGTGTGTGTGTGTGTGTGTGTGTGTGTGTGTGTGTGTGTGTGTGTGTGTGTGTGTGTATGAGAAGAGATGGGCAAGGCGATATGATATAAACTGTATGATATAAACTTAAATCAGAACCCATCTCTTCCTCTATCAAGGCAGTAATTGCCTCAGAAACATTAGCATCAGTCAATTGAACACTAATCAAGACAAGACACACGTTTTGTCCGTCCAAGGCTACAATTTGAGTCACTTGTTATAGTTTTAAATGTCTGGTTACTTGATCATTTGTTTAGACCACTCTCCCTCACACTTTTTCTTCCACTTTCTTCTCTTTCTCTCTCTTCTCTCCCTCTTTCCTTACTGTAAAGAATCGAGCCCCAGCAGCATCAATCCCTTTATAAACATATCTAGGTATACCTAAACCAATGTCACTGCCCCTCCCTCCCCCCTCCCTCCACACACCAGTACCCTACACACACACACCAGTCCCCTACACACACAAACCAGTCACCTACACACACACACCAGTCACCTACACACACACACACACACACCAGACCCAAACACACACAAACCAGTCCCCGACACACACACATTCCTGTCCCCAACACACACACACCAGTCCCCTACACACACACACACAAACCGGACCCAAAAACACACACAGCAGTACCCTACACACACACAACCAAAGCAAAGCTGTGTTTTTATCCCAGGAAAATAATGATGATTGTAATAATTACAACACAATGAGGATCAAAAGGTTTCCTGCTGCAATCACCAAACACTCACTAATACCAACAGACTGCTGTAACATAGTTACTATAGCAACAGTCACTAATACCAACAGACTGCTGTAATATAGTTACTATAGCAACACTCACTAATACCAACAGACTGCTGTAATATAGTTACTATAGCAACACTCACTAATACCAACAGACTGCTGTAAAATAGTTACTATAGAAACACTCACTAATACCAACAGACTGCTGTAACATAGTTACTATAGCAACACTAACTAATACCAACAGACTGCTGTAAAATAGTTACTATAGCAACACTAACTAATACCAACAGACTGCTGTAAAATAGTTACTATAGCAACACCAACTAATACCAACAGACTGCTGTAAAATAGTTACTATAGCAACACTCCCTAATAACAACAGACTGCTGTAATATAGTTACTATAGCAACACTCACTAATACCAACAGACTGCTGTAACTTAGTTACTATAGCAACACTCACTAATACCAACAGACTGCTGTAATATAGTTACTATAGCAACACACACTAATACCAACAGACTGCTGTGATAAAGTTACTATAGCAACACTAACTAATATCAACAGACTGCTGTAAAATAGTTACTATAGCAACACTCACTTATACCAACAGACTGCTGTAATATAGTTACTATAGCTAAACCCACTAATACCAACAGACTGCTGTAAAATAGTTACTATAGCAACACTAACTAATACCAACAGACTGCTGTAAAATAGTTACTATAGCAACACGCACTAATACCAACAGACTGCTGTAATATAGTTACTATAGCAAAATTTACTAATACCAATAGACTGCAGTGACATAGTTACTATTGCAACACGCACTAATACCAACAGACTGCTGTGACAGAGTTACTATAGCAACACTCACCTATACCAACAGACTGCTAAAAAATAGTTACTATAGCAACACTCACTAATACCAACAGACTGCTGTAATATAGTTACTATAGCAACACGCACTAATACCAACAGACTGTTGTAATATAGTTACTATAGCAACACTAACTAATACCAACAGAATGCTGTAATATAGTTACTATAGCAACACTCACTAATACCAACAGACTGCTGTACCATAGCTACTATAGCAACACTCGCTAATACAAACAGACTACAGTAATATAGTTACTATAGCAACACTCACTAATACCAACAGACTGCTGTAATATAGTTACTATAGCAACACTCACTAATACCAACAGACTGCTGTAATATAGTTACTATAGCAACACTCACTAATACCAACAGACTGCTGTAATATAGTTACTATAGCAACACTCACTAATACCAACATACTGGTGTAACATAGTTAAAATAGCAACACTCACTAATATCAACAGACTGGTGTAACATAGTGACAATAACAACACTCACTAATACCAACAGACTGCTGTAAAATAGTTACTATAGCAACACTCACTAATACCAACAGACTGCTGTAATATAGTTACTATAGCAACACTCACTAATACCAACAGACTGCTGTAGAATAGTGACTATAGCAACACTCACTAATACCAACAGACTGCTGTAATATAGTTACTATAGCAGCACTCACTAATACCAACAGACTGCTGTACCATAGCTACTATAGCAACACTCGCTAATACAAACAGACTACAGTAATATAGTTGCTATAGCAACACTCACTAATACCAACAGACTGCTGTAATATAGTTACTATAGCAACACTCACTAATACCAACAGACTGCTGTAATATAGTTACTATAGCAACACTCACTAATACCAACAGACTGCTGTAATATAGTTACTATAGCAACACTCACTAATACCAACATACTGGTGTAACATAGTTAAAATAGCAACACTCACTAATATCAACAGACTGGTGTAACATAGTGACAATAACAACACTCACTAATACCAACAGACTGCTGTAAAATAGTTACTATAGCAACTCTCACTAATACCAACAGACTGCTGTAATATAGTTACTATAGCAACACTCACTAATACCGACAGACTGATGTAACATAGTTACTATAGCAACACTCACTAATACCAACAGACTGCTGTATTATAGTTACTATAGCAACACTCACTAATACCAACAGACTGCTGTAATATAGTTACTATAGCAACACTCACTAATACCAACAGACTGCTGTAATACAGTTACTATAGCAACACTCACTAATACCAAAAGACTGCTGTAACATAGTGACAATAGCAACATTAACTAATACCAACAGACTGCTGTAATATAGTTACTATAGCAACACTCACTAATACCAACAGACTGCTGTAATATAGCTACTATAGCAACACTCACTAATACCAACAGACTGCTGTAATATAGTTACTATAGCAACACTCACTAATACCAAAAGACTGCTGTAACATAGTGACAATAGCAACACTAACTAATACCAACAGACCGCTGTAATATAGTTACTATAGCAACACTCACTAATACCAAAAGACTGCTGTAATATAGTTACTATAGCAACACTCACTAATACCAACAGACTGCTGTAATATATTTACTATAGCAACACTCACTAATACCAAAAGACTGCTGTAACAGTGACAATAGCAACACTAACTAATACCAACAGACTGCTGTAATATGGTTACTATAGCAACACTCACTAATACCAAAAGACTGCTGTAATATAGTTACTATAGCAACACTCACTAATACCAACAGACTGCTATAACATAGTTACTATAGCAACACTCAGCAATACCAACAGACTTCTGTAAAATAGTGACAATAGCAACACTCACTACTACCAACAGACTGCTGTAATATAGTTACTATAGCAACACTCACTAATACCAACAGACTGCTGTAATATAGTTACTATAGCAACACTCACTAATACCAACAGACTGCTGTAATATAGTTACTATAGCAACACTCACTAATACCAAAAGACTGCTGTAACATAGTGACAATAGCAACACTAACTAATACCAACAGACTGCTGTAATATAGTTACTATAGCAACACTCACTAATACCAAAAGACTGCTGTAATATAGTTACTATAGCAACACTCACTAATACCAACAGACTGCTGTAATATAGTTACTATAGCAACACTCACTAATACCAAAAGACTGCTGTAACATAGTTACTATAGCAACACTCACTAATACCAACAGACTGCTGTAACATAGTTACTATAGCAACACGCACTAATACCAACAGACTGCTGTAATATATTTACTATAGCAACACTCACTAATACCAAAAGATTGCTGTAACAGTGACAATAGCAACACTAACTAATACCAACAGACTGCTGTAATATGGTTACTATAGCAACACTCACTAATACCAAAAGACTGCTGTAATATAGTTACTATAGCAACACTCACTAATACCAACAGACTGCTATAACATAGTTACTATAGCAACACTCAGCAATACCAACAGACTTCTGTAAAATAGTGACAATAGCAACACTCACTACTACCAACAGACTGCTGTAATATAGTTACTATAGCAACACTCACTAATACCAACAGACTGCTGTAATATAGTTACTATAGCAACACTCACTAATACCAACAGACTGCTGTAATATAGTTACTATAGCAACACTCACTAATACCAAAAGACTGCTGTAACATAGTGACAATAGCAACATTTACATTACATTTACATTTAAGTCATTTAGCAGACGCTCTTATCCAGAGCGACTTACAAATTGGTGCATTCACCTTATGACATCCAGTGGAACAGCCACTTTACAATAGTGCATCTAGATCTTTTAAGGGGGGGGGGGGGGGGGGGGGGGGGGCAGAAGGATTGCTTTATCCTAGGTATTCCTTGAAGAGGTGGGGTTTCAGGTGTCTCCGGAAGGTGGTGATTGACTCCGCTGTCCTGGCGTCGTGAGGGAGTTTGTTCCACCATTGGGGTGCCAGAGCAGCGAACAGTTTTGACTGGGCTGAGCGGGAACTGTACTTCCTCAGTGGTAGGGAGGCGAGCAGGCCAGAGGTGGATGAACGCAGTGCCCTTGTTTGGGTGTAGGGCCTGATCAGAGCCTGAAGGTACTGAGGTGCCGTTCCCCTCACAGCTCCGTAGGCAAGCACCATGGTCTTGTAGCGGATGCGAGCTTCAACTGGAAGCCAGTGGAGAGAGCGGAGGAGCGGGGTGACGTGAGAGAACTTGGGAAGGTTGAACACCAGCCGGGCTGCGGCGTTCTGGATGAGTTGTAGGGGTTTAATGGCACAGGCAGGGAGCCCAGCCAACAGCGAGTTGCAGTAATCCAGACGGGAGATGACAAGTGCCTGGATTAGGACCTGCGCCGCTTCCTGTGTGAGGCAGGGTCGTACTCTGCGGATGTTGTAGAGCATGAACCTACAGGAACGGGCCACCGCCTTGATGTTGGTGGAGAACGACAGGGTGTTGTCCAGGATCACGCCAAGGTTCTTAGCGCTCTGGGAGGAGGACACAATGGAGTTGTCAACCGTGATGGCGAGATCATGGAACGGACAGTCCTTCCCCGGGAGGAAGAGCAGCTCCGTCTTGCCGAGGTTCAGCTTGAGGTGGTGATCCGTCATCCACACTGATATGTCTGCCAGACATGCAGAGATGCGATTCGCCACCTGGTCATCAGAAGGGGGAAAGGAGAAGATTAATTGTGTGTCGTCTGCATAGCAATGATAGGAGAGACCATGTGAGGTTATGACAGAGCCAAGTGACTTGGTGTATAGCGAGAATAGGAGAGGGCCTAGAACAGAGCCCTGGGGGACACCAGTGGTGAGAGCGCGTGGTGAGGAGACAGATTCTCGCCACGCCACCTGGTAGGAGCGACCTGTCAGGTAGGACGCAATCCAAGCGTGGGCCGCGCCGGAGATGCCCAACTCGGAGAGGGTGGAGAGGAGGATCTGATGGTTCACAGTATCGAAGGCAGCCGATAGGTCTAGAAGGATGAGAGCAGAGGAGAGAGAGTTAGCTTTAGCAGTGCGGAGCGCCTCCGTGATACAGAGAAGAGCAGTCTCAGTTGAGTGACTAGTCTTGAAACCTGACTGATTTGGATCAAGAAGGTCATTCTGAGAGAGATAGCAGGAGAGCTGGCCAAGGACGGCACGTTCAAGAGTTTTGGAGAGAAAAGAAAGAAGGGATACTGGTCTGTAGTTGTTGACATCGGAGGGATCGAGTGTAGGTTTTTTCAGAAGGGGTGCAACTCTCGCTCTCTTGAAGACGGAAGGGACGTAGCCAGCGGTCAAGGATGAGTTGATGAGCGAGGTGAGGTAAGGTAGAAGGTCTCCGGAAATGGTCTGGAGGAGAGAGGAGGGGATAGGGTCAAGCGGGCAGGTTGTTGGGCGGCCGGCCGTCACAAGACGCGAGATTTCATCTGGAGAGAGAGGGGAGAAAGAGGTCAAAGCACAGGGTTGGGCAGTGTGAGCAGAACCAGCGGTGTCGTTTGACTTAGCAAACGAGGATCGGATGTCGTCGACCTTCTTTTCAAAATGGTTGACGAAGTCGTCTGCAGAGAGGGAGGAGGGGGGGGGAGGGGGAGGAGGATTCAGGAGGGAGGAGAAGGTGGCAAAGAGCTTCCTAGGGTTAGAGGCAGATGCTTGGAATTTAGAGTGGTAGAAAGTGGCTTTAGCAGCAGAGACAGAAGAGGAAAATGTAGAGAGGAGGGAGTGAAAGGATGCCAGGTCCGCAGGGAGGCGAGTTTTCCTCCATTTCCGCTCGGCTGCCCGGAGCCCTGTTCTGTGAGCTCGCAATGAGTCGTCGAGCCACGGAGCGGGAGGGGAGGACCGAGCCGGCCTGGAGGATAGGGGACATAGAGAGTCAAAGGATGCAGAAAGGGAGGAGAGGAGGGTTGAGGAGGCAGAATCAGGAGATAGGTTGGAGAAGGTTTGGGCAGAGGGAAGAGATGATAGGATGGAAGAGGAGAGAGTAGCGGGGGAGAGAGAGCGGAGGTTGGGACGGCGCGATACCATCCGAGTAGGGGCAGTGTGGGAAGTGTTGGATGAGAGCGAGAGGGAAAAGGATACAAGGTAGTGGTCGGAGACTTGGAGGGGAGTTGCAATGAGGTTAGTGGAAGAACAGCATCTAGTAAAGATGAGGTCAAGCGTATTGCCAGCCTTGTGAGTAGGGGGGGAAGGTGAGAGGGTGAGGTCAAAAGAGGAGAGGAGTGGGAAGAAGGAGGCAGAGAGGAATGAGTCAAAGGTAGACATGGGGAGGTTAAAGTCACCCAGAACTGTGAGAGGTGAGCCGTCCTCAGGAAAGGAGCTTATCAAGGCATCAAGCTCATTGATGAACTCTCCAAGGGAACCTGGAGGGCGATAAATGATAAGGATGTTAAGCTTGAAAGGGCTGGTAACTGTGACAGCATGGAATTCAAAGGAGGCGATAGACAGATGGGTAAGGGGAGAAAGAGAGAATGACCACTTGGGAGAGATGAGGATCCCGGTGCCACCACCCCGCTGACCAGAAGGTCTCGGGGTGTGCGAGAACACATGGGCAGACGAAGAGAGAGCAGTAGGAGTAGCAGTGTTATCTGTGGTGAGCCATGTTTCCGTCAGTGCCAGGAAGTCGAGGGACTGGAGGGACGCATAGGCTGAGATGAGCTCTGCCTTGTTGGCCGCAGATCGGCAGTTCCAGAGGCCACCGGAGACCTGGAACTCCACGTGGGTCGTGCGGGCTGGGACCACCAGGTTAGGGTGGGCGCGGCCACGCGGTGTGAAGCGTTTGTATGGTCTGTGCAGAGAGGAGAGAACAGGGATAGACAGACACATGGTTGACAGGCTACAGAAGAGGCTACGCTAATGCAATGGAGATTAGAATGACAAGTGGGCTACACGTCTCGAATGTTCAGAAAGTTAAGCTTACGTTGCAAAAAGATAAAAATAAAATACAAGATCTTATTGACTAAAATGATATAGTACTGCTGGCTGGTGAAGTAGCCTGGCTAGCAGTGGCTACGTTGTTGAAAGTGAAGCTGGCTAGGTAACCTCGACAATTTCACTAAATTTCTCTAAACTACACAATTATCATGGATACAAGGACAGCAAAGACAACTAGCTAACACTACGCTAATCAAGTCGTCCCGTTGTAGTGTAAGTTTCTACAGTGCTGCTATTCGGTAGAAGTTGGCTAGCTAGCAGTGTTGGCTAGGTAGGAGGACGGCAGCGCGGCAGGCGAAAAATAGCTGGCTAGCTAACCGATAATTACTCAAAGCTACACAATTATCTTAGATAAAAAGATAGCAAAGAAAACTATGTAGCTAGCTAACACTACACAAGTCAAGTCGTTCCGTTGTAATGTAATCGTTTCTACCGTGCTGCTAATCGGTGGCTAGCTGGCTAGTTAGCAGGGTTGACTACGTTACGTTACGTTAGGGCGAGAATACCTGGCTAGCGAACCTCAGCGAACCTTGATAACTACACAAGTATCACCGATACAAAGACGGCTATGGAGCCAGCTAAGTAGCTAGCTAAGATCGAACAAATACAAATCAAAGATAGCAAAGACAACTGTGTAGTCAGCCAACACTACACTGATCAAGTCGTTCCGTTGTAATGCACTCGTTTCTACAATGCTGCTATTCGGTGGCAAGCTGGCTAGCTAGCAGTGTTTGCTACGTTGCGTTACGTTAGGGCGAAAATAGCTGGCTGGCGAACCTCAATAACTACACAATTATGTTTGATGCAAAGACGGCTATGTAGCTAGCTAAGATCAAACAAATCAAACCGTTGTACTGTAGTGAAAATGAAAATCAGACCGTTGTACTATAATGAAATGTAATGAAAAGTTTATACTACTATTCGGTGGACGTTTGCTAGCTGCTGGGCAGATAAGTGTGGACTACGATAGACGACGGAATACGATAATTACGCAATTATCTTTTATACACAGACGGCTAAGTAGCTAGCTAAGAAGAAATTGCTAAGGTTAGACAAATTAAACCGTTGTACTATAATGAAATGTAATGAAATGTAATGAAAATGAAATGAAAAGTTATACTACCTGCAGAGCGAATGCAAATGCGACCGCTCGCTCCAAACCGGATGCCGCAACACTAACCAATACCAACAGACTGCTGTAATGTAGTTACTATAGCAACACTCACTAATACCAAAAGACTGCTGTAATATAGTTACTATAGCAACACTCACTAATACCAACAGACTGCTGTAATATAGTTACTATAGCAACACTCACTAATACCAAAAGACTGCTGTAACATAGTTACTATAGCAACACTCACTAATACCAACAGACTGCTGTAACATAGTTCCTATAGCAACACGCACTAATACCAACAGACTGCTGTGACATAGTTACTATAGCAACACTCGCTAATACCAACAGACTGGTGTAATATAGTTACTATAGCAACACTCACTAATACCAACAGACTGCTGTAATATAGTTACTATAGCAACACTCACTAATACCAACAGACTGCTGTAATATAGTTACTATAGCAACACTCACTAATACCAACAGACTGCTGTAATATAGTTACTATAGCAACACTCACTAATACCAACAGACTGCTGTAATATAGTTACTATAGCAACACTCACTAATACCAAAAGACTGCTGTAACATAGTGACAATAGCAACACTAACTAATACCAAGAGACTGCTGTAATATAGTTACTATAGCAACACTCACTAATACCAAAAGACTGCTGTAATATAGTTACTATAGCAACACTCACTAATACCAACAGACTGCTGTAATATAGTTACTATAGCAACACTCAGCAATACCAACAGACTGCTGTAATATAGTGACAATAGCAACACTCACTAATACCAACAGACTGCTGTAATATAGTTACTATAGCAACACTCACCAATACCAACAGACTGGTGTAATATAGTTACTATAGCAACACTCACTAATACCAACAGACTGCTGTGACATAGTTACTATAGCAACACGCACTAATACCAACAGACTGCTGTGACATAGTTACTATAGCAACACTCACTAATACCAACAGACTGCTGTGACATAGTTACTATAGCAACACTCGCTAATACCAACAGACTGGTGTAACATAGTTACTATAGCAACACTCACTAATACCAACAGACTGCTGTAATATAGTTACTATAGCAACACTCACTAATACCAACAGACTGCTGTAATATAGTTACTATAGCAACTCTCACTAATACCAACAGACTGCTGTAATATAGTTACTATAGCAACACTCACCAATACCAACAGACTGGTGTAACATAGTGACAATAGCAACACTCGCTAATACCAACAGACTGCTGTAATATAGTTACTATAGCAACACTCACCAATACCAACAGACTGGTGTAACATAGTGACAATAGCAACACTCACTAATAACAACAGACTGCTGTAAAATAGTTACTATAGCAACACGCACTAATACCAACAGACTGCTGTGATATAGTTACTATAGCAACACTCACTAATACCAACAGACTGCTGTAATATAGTTACTATAGCAACACTCACTAATACCAACAGACTGCTGTAAAATAGTTACTATAGCAACACGCACTAATACCAACAGACTGCTGTAATATAGTTACTATAGCAACACTCACTAATACCAACAGACTGCTGTAATATAGTTACTATAGCAACACTCACTAATACCAACAGACTGCTGTAAAATAGTTACTATAGCAACACTCACTAATACCAACAGACTGCCGTAAAATAGTTACTATAGCAACATTCACAATAGAATGAGGAATCCGCATAAACACTAGCTCCAAATGGAGATACATGTTTTTAATGAAGCTACATATTATTACCTGTTAATGAAGCTAAATATTCTTGCATTTTTAATGAAGCCAAATGTTGTTACATGTTAATAAAGCTACATATTGGTACATGTTAATGAAGCTACATATTATCACATGTAAATGAATCTACAAATTATTACATGGTAATGAAGCTACATATTATCACATGTAAATGAATCTACATATTATTACATATTAATGAAGCTAAATATTAAATTGTTGGGGATGGGGGCGCTGTTTAGACTATTTATGCTAATTTGGCTAATTTTTTAAACGGCTTCCCACAAAATCCTTGATCGTACAATATGCATATTATTATTATTATTGGATAGAAAACAGTCTATAGTTTCTATAGGAGTTGAAATTTTGTCTCTAAGTGGAACAGAGCCCATTCTACAGCAATTTCCCTGACATGGAGTCAGATTTGAGAAATGTTGGCCACTCTTCTGAAGTCAGTTAAAAGGGCACTGTCGTTGCTATGACTATACGGACACTTCTTACGTCTTCCCCTGGATGCCTTTACGTGATGACGATTCCAACGGGGTCGATTGCGCGTTCACAGGCCCTACAAATGAAAAAACCCTGAAGCTAGTCATTCTTTGGGAGCTGCGTCATGAGCCTAGAGGACACCGGCGCGCACCTGTTCCAAGCGTTAGTTTAGCCTGTTATATTTCTCCGGTCATCTTTTCACTCGTTATAGGAGTTAAAAACATCATAAGGTAGTTAATTTAAAGCGTTTTATAGCAATTTATATCCGTTTAGTGCGATTTTGGGACATTTATTTTTGCAACGATGTGAAAAGTTGGGCACGCTTTTCAGTTCATCCCGAACGCAGTTGACATTTCCACATGGCAAGAGGACAGCTTTCCACCAAAAGACGATTTCTCCCAAGAAAGGATCCTTTGCCCAAGATACTGATGGAAGAACAGCTCAAGGTAGGACATTTTTATTATGATAAATCGTGTTTCTGTCAAAACATTTTAGTGGCTTAGGACGCCATGTTTTTTGACGTAGCTTCGCTTGGCGCAAACTGTATTGAAAAGTAAGGATAAATTAAAAAATGTAATAACGCAATTGTATTAAGAATTAAATTGTCTATCAATCCCTGTCCACCCTATATTTTTTAGTCACGTTTATGAGTATTTATGTATAAGAGTAGATCACTGTCTAAGTGGCGCAAGGACTTTTTCTTTACCAGCTTGTCTACATTTCACATTGTCTAACCATGATTTTGGTGGCTAAATATAAACATTTTCGATCAAACTGTATATGCATGTTGTAATGTGATGTTACAGGAGTGTCATCGGAAGAATTCTGAGAAGGTTAGTGAAAAAATTAATATCTTTTGGCGATGTTGACTTTTATCGCTCACTTTGGCTAGAATCAATGCTGGGCTGCTAATTGCTATGTGCTAAGCTAATATAACGATTTATTGTGTTTTCGCTGTAAGACACTTAGAAAATCTGAAATATTGTCTGTATTCACAGGATCTGTGTCTTTCGATTCGTGTATGCTGTGTATTTTTACGAAATGTTTGATGATTAGTAGTTAGGTAAACACGTTGCTCATTGTAATTATTCTAGTCCATTTGTGATGGTGGGTGCAATTGTAAACTATGCCATCTACCTGAAATATGCACTTTTTTCTAACAAAACCTATCCCATACCATAAATATGTTATCAGACTGTCATCTAATGAGTTTTTTTGTTGGTTAGGGGCTATAAATATCTTAGTTTAGCCGAATTGGTGATGGCTACTGGTGTTGGTGGACAAATAAAAGATGGTGGATTATGCTAATGTGTTTTTAGGTAATAGATGTACATCTTTACATATTGTGTCTTCCCTGTAAAACATTTTAAAAATCGGAAATGTTGACTGGATTCACAAGATCTGTGTCTTTCATTAGCTGTATTGGACTTTAATGTGTGAAAGTTAAATATTTTAAAAAAATATTTTTTTTGAATTTCGCGGCACTGGTTTTTCAGTGGGGGGGGGGGGGGGGGGGGGGTGCCGCTAGCGCCACGCTGATCCTAGACAGGTTAAAGCATGTTTATTTAAGCTGAATCTTTTTTTTTTTTTTTGGAGCTAAATATTAGAAAAGTGGACATTTGGCATAATACTGAGACAGTACGGTATCCGTCAAATACTTGTTGGTGTGTTGGTTGAACTTGCATGGAATGGCAGATGGGCAGAGTTGTAACTTTTGGGACTATTCCATTGGTTCCACTGCGCCATACAAGCTCAATGATACATTTCAACCCAGCTCTGCTTATAAATCACCCAATCCAGAGATGACCAGTTGTCCTGAACTAAGACCTCAGCTGACATCAGCGTGGCCATCGACTGTCCCTCCGACTGCGAACGGCAGAACATAAACAGATCTGTGAGGACAAGTGTGGATGGAGGGATGAGTCATCCCTCCTCTCTGTGTGAATCATAGACACCATGGCCCTAACGACATCATTAGGTGAGTGGAGAGAGAGCGGGTGAGGGTGGAGAGAGAGAGGTTGATGTTGGAGGGAGAGCGAGAGAGAAATCGGGATGGTGGAGGGAGACAGAGAGGGTGCTATCAGCGCTACCACTCTGTCCCCAGCCTAGTTTCATTGATAGGGGCCACTTCAATACTTATATGTCAGCCAAGGTTACATTTAACTACAGTAAGTAAATGTGACTATTTTGACATAATATAATGAGATCATATTGCAAGCACATATAGAGTACCATATATTTGTATACATGTCAACACGTGAAGGTATGCACACAGGAATGCACACTCAGTGCAGCCTTTGACATTATTGACCATAACCTGTTGTTGAGAAAACATTTTTTATGGCTTTACAACCTCGGACATCTCGTGGATTCCAAGCATGATATCTATCTAATTGAACTCAGGGGGTTTTCTTTAACTTCTCTGAGATAGGTGGCAGTATTTTCACGTCTGGATGAAAAGCAGGTCCAAAGTAAACTGCCTGCTACTCAGGAGCTAAAATATGCATATTATTAGTAGATTTGGATAGAAAACACTCTGAAGTTTCTAAAACGGTTTGAATCATGTCTGTGAGTATAATATAATTTATTTGGCAGGTGAAACACCGAGGATAAACCGTTCAGATTTCTTTTTTTTTTCTTTTTTTGAGGTCACTCTCTTTTAATTGGGTTTTCATTGGGAATCCAGATCTCTAAGGGACCTTCTTGCAGTTCCTATCACTTCCACTGGATGTCAACAGTCTTTAGAAATTGGTTGAGGTTTTTCCTTTGAGCAATGAAGAAGTAGCACTGTTCAGAATGAGGCTCGAGGGAAGTGTACTCTTGTTAGAGGCAGGTTACACAGAGGCTCACTACACATTGTTTTCCTCCGGTATTGAACACAGATCATCCCGTCTTCAATTTGATCGATTATTTACGTAAGAAAATACCTAAAGTTGTATTTCAAATGTAGTTTGAAATGTTTGGACAAAGCTTACAGGTATCTTTTGTAGTCATGTTGCGCGAGTTAGAACTAGTGTTTTTCTGGATCAAACGCGCCAAGTAAATGGACATTTTGGATATATATCTACGGAATTAATACAACAAAAGGACCATTTGTGATGTTTCTGGGACATATTGGAGTGCCAACAGAAGAAGCTCGTCAAAGGTAAGGCATAAATTATATCTTTATTTCTGCGTTTTGTGTCGCGCCGGGAGGGTTGAAATATGATGGTCTGTGCCTGTTTGCTGGGATGCTATCCTCAGATAATAGCATTGTTTGCTTTCGCCGTAAAGCATTTTTTAAATATGACACGTTGGCTTGATTAACAACAAGTGTAGCTTTAATTTGGTGTCTTGCATGTGTGATTTCATGAAAGTTACATTTTTATTGTAATTTATTTGAATTTGGCGCTCTGCATTTTCACTGGATTTTGGCCAGGTGGGACGCTAGCCACATATCCCAGAGAGGTTAATGGAAACGTCTCTAATGTCAAACATGTTAAGTGTGGTGTACCGCAGGGCAGCTCTCTTGGTCCTCTACTCTTTTCTATTTTTACCAATGAGCTGTGACTAGTTTTAAACAAAGTATGTGTGTCCATGCATGATGATTATTCAACCATGTACGCATCAGCAACCACAGCTAATGAAGTCACTGAAACCCTTAACAAAGAGTTGCAGTCTGTTTTGGAATGGGTGGCCAGTAATAAACTGGTCCTGAACATCTATAAAACTAAGAGCAGTGTATTTGGTACAAATCATAACAAACATTTGTGTTGAAAATTCCAAATTGTTTGTGAACTTACACACAGCTCTGGCACACACACTTACCCCACCAGACATGCCACCAGGGATCTGTTCACAGTCCCCAAATCCAGAAAAAAATCAAGAAAGTGTGCAGTATTATATGGAGACATTATTGCATGGAACTTTCTTCCATCTCATACAGCTCAAATGAGCAGCAATCCTTGTTTCAAAAAACAGATAAAGCAACACCCCACAGCACAATGACTCTCTCCTATTTCACCTAGCTTGTTTGTATGTACGGATATGTAGGCTATATGTGATTTTTTTTATTTACGTAGTTATGTCCTTAAAATGTTTTTGTCTTTTAATGTTCTGTATTATTTCACGTGTCATGTTTTGTTTAGACCTCAGGAAGAGTTGCTGCTGCTTTCACAACAGCTAATGGGGATCCAAATAAAACACAAAAAAATACCAATATATGTCCTAATGCAAGCACAAAGCACACTCGTCTCTCAAACACCAAGAAGATGATCATCATATTTCCCCTTCTTCTTTGTTTCTCCCATCTAAGTTTTGTACCTTTGCCATGTCTTTAGTGAAAGTCTTCCAGCCTGTGTAACAAATACAGCCTTGTAAGTCTCAGCCCCAGTGTCAAGGCTTCTGTTAGGTTCTTCATGCAGGGTGTTTTTACAGTGCTCTCAACCCCTCCAGCTGCTCACTGTGCTGCACCATTTACCCAGAAACCCTGGGACTGTTAGCTCTGCCTCTACTGTCTCGGTCTCTCTACTCTACTTCTCCATCTCTCGCTCCCTCAGCTCTACCCCTGTCGGTCTCTCTCTTTGTCTCTCTCAATTTTTCTATTACATTCAAAGGGCTTAATTTGGCATGAGAAAAATGTTTACATTGCCATAGCAAGTCAAATAGATAATAAACACAAGTTATACTCCTCTCTCTGTTTGAAACTTGGATCAGAGACATGGAGATAGCTATAACTGAGAGACAGACAGAGAGCGAGAAAGAGAGACACAGACAGACAGACAGACAGACAGACAGACAGACAGAGCGAGCGAGGTTTAACAGAGAGAGGTCACATGCACACATACAGTGAATAATCAGTATTAATGCTAGCCTAAAAACAACAAGGTAGAACAAAAACACGTAAAACAAATTCGATGAAATAACAAGAACACGAGAAAGTAAGAAGCTATATACAGGGTCAGTTCAAATACTATATTTACAATATGCTGTCACCCAATCCGCCAAAGTCGGTTCCTCTTCTTGTTCAGGCAGCGTTCGGCGGTCGACGTCACCGGTCTTCTAGCCATCGCTGATCCATCTTTCATTTTCCATTTGTTTTGTCTTGTTTTTACCACACACCTGGTACACATTTCCCTCATTACTTGTCGTGTATTTAACCCTCTGTTCCCCCCATGTCTGTGTTTGAAATTGTTTGCTGTAAGTGCTTGTGCACTTTGTGACTGGTGCAGGACGGATTTTGTACCCATATTTTGTTATTCTGGATTCTTTGATAAATAAACTGCTCCGGTTATTACCCAGTTCTGCTCTACTGCGTTTGACTTCCCTGCCACCAGTTACGCACCCCTTACATATGCAGGGATAATGGAGTGATAGAGGTAGATATGTATAGGGGCAAGGTGACTAGGTATCAGGATATACAGTGCATTCAGAAAGTATTCATACACGTTGACTTTTTCCACATTTTGTTACGTTACAGCCTAATTCTAAGATGCATTAAATTAACTGTTTTCCTCATCAATCTACACATAATAACCCATAATAACAAAGCAAAAACAGTTTTTTTGACATTTTCGACATAAATACCTTATTTTCAGAAGTATATACTTTACTTTGAGACTTGAAATTGAGCTCAGGTGCATCCTTTTTCCATTGGTCATCCTTGAGGTTTTTCTACAACTTGATTGGAGTCCATCTAAAGTAAATTCAGTTGATTGGACATGATTTGGAAAGGCACATGTCTGTTTATATAAGGTCTCAAAAGGTTGCAGGAATTGTCCGTGGAGCTGGGGAAGTGTACCAAAAAATGTCTGCATCAAAATGTCTGCGGCAAAACTGAGCAATTTTGGGCGACGTGCTGTGGTCAGGGAGGTGAACAAGAACCCAATGGTCACTCTGACAGAGCTAGATAGTTCCTCTGTGGAGATGGGAAAGCCTTCCAGAAAGACAACTGTCTCTGCAACACTCCACCAGTCAGGCCTTTATGGTAAAGTGGCCAGACGGAAGCCACTTCTCAGTAAAAGTTACATGACAGCCCGCCAAAAGGTACCTAAAGGTCTCATACCATGAGAACAAGATTATCTGGTTTGATGAAACCAAGATTGAACACTTTGATCTGAATGCCAAGTGTCACATCTGGAGGAAACCTGGCACCATCCCTATGGTGAAGCATGGTGGTGGCAGCATCGTGCTGTGGGGATGTTTTTCAGTGGCAGAAACGGGGATCGAGGTAAAGATGAACAGAGCAAAGTACAGAGAGATTATTGATGAAAACCTGCTCCAGAGCGCTCAGGACCTCAGACTGTGGC
This sequence comes from Salvelinus fontinalis, assembly GCF_029448725.1. Classification (NCBI taxonomy): domain Eukaryota; kingdom Metazoa; phylum Chordata; class Actinopteri; order Salmoniformes; family Salmonidae; genus Salvelinus; species Salvelinus fontinalis. Next base: position 42,469,261 of record NC_074680.1, read on the forward strand.
AAAGCTTCACATTCCAACAGGACAACGACTCAGTCATACCAACACAGGAATGGCTTCGGGACAAGTTTCTGATTGTCCTTGAGTGGCCCAGCCAGAGCCTAGACTTGAACCCAATCAAACATCTCTGGAGTGACCTGAAAATAGCTGTGCAGAGACACTCCCCATCCAACCTGACAGAGTTTGAGAGGATCTGCAGAAAAGAATGGGAGAAACTCCCCAAATACAGGTGTGCCAAGCTTGTTACTGTCAGAAGGTGCTTCAACAAAGTACAGAGGAAATGGTCTGAATACATATGGAAATATGATATCCCCCCCCCCCAAAAAAATACAAATAAATTAGCAAAAAAATTCTAAAAACCTGTTTTTGCTTTGTCATTGTGATGTCATTATGGGGTATTGTGTGTAGACTGATGAGGAAAAAATAACAATTGTAATCCATTGTAGAATAAGACCGTAACGTAACAAAATGTGGATGCAGTCAAAGGGTCTGAATGCACTGCAAAATAAACAGAGTAGCAGCAGTGTAAATTATTACTGTACGCAAGTGTGTATAATCATTATAAATATGTGTGCATTATATGTTTGTGTTGGAATGTCAGTGTGTGTGAATGTGTATGTGTGGAGTCCTGTGAGTGTGCATAGAGACAGTGCAAAAAATGAAATACAAGGGTCAACTCAGACAGTCAGACTTGAAGCACCGGTATCTCTTGAAGTGCAGAAGCAGAGAGAACAATCTATGGCTTCGGTGGCTGGAGTCTTTAACGATTTCCCGGGCCTTCCTTTCACACCGCCTAATATACACTGAGCGTACAAAACATGCTCTTTCCGTGACATGGACTGACCAGATGAATCCAGGTGAAAGATATGATCCTTTATTGGTGTCACCTGTTAAACCCTCTTCAATCAGTTTAGATGATGGACAGGAGACAGGATTTTTAAGCTGTGAGACATGTGAGACATGGATTGTGCATGTATGTATTCCGAGGGTGAATGGACATGACAAAGTGCCTTTGAATAGGGTATGGTACTAGGTGCCAGGTGCACCGGCTTTTGTCAAGAACTGTATGATGCTGGGGTTTCCACGCCAACAGTTTCCGTGTGTATCGAGAATGGTCCACCACCCAAAGGACATACAGCCAATTTAACACATCTGTGGGAAGCATTAGAGTCAACATGGGCCAGCATCCCTGTGGAATGCTTTCAACACCTTGTAGAGTCCATGTATTGAAGGAACTTGAGGCTCTCGACCCGCTCCACTACAGCCCCGTCAATGTGGATGGGGGCGTACTCGCCCCCCCATTTCCTGTAGTCCATGATCAGCTCCTTTGTCTTGTTGACGTTGAGGGAGAGGTTGTTGTTCTGGGCATCACACTGCCAGGTCACTGACCTCCTGCCTATAGGCTGTCTCATCGTCGCCTGTAGTCAGGCTTACCACCGTCGTGTCGTCAGCAAACTTGATGATGGTGTTGGTTGCAGTCGTGGTTGAACAGGGAGTACAGGATGGGACAAAGCACAAACACTCCTATGGGACCCCTGTGAGGGTCAGCGGGGTCAGCGTGGCCCGTCAGCGTGGCCCGTGAGGGTCAGCGTGGCCCGTCAGGAAGTCCAGGATCCACTTGCATAGGGAGGTGTTCAGTCCCAGGGTCCTGAGCTTGGGAGTGAGCTTGGAGGGGACAATGGTGTTGAACGCTGAGCTGTAGTCAATGAATAGCATTCTCACATAGGTATGTATTCCTCTTCTCTGGGTGGGTGAGGGCAGTGTGGAGTGCAATTGAGATTACATTGCCTATGGATCTGTTGAAGCGGTATGCAAATTGGAGAGGGTCCAGGGTGTCTGGAATGATAGAGTTGATGTGTGCCATAACCAGCCTCTCAAAGCACTTAATGATTACAGTTGTGAGTGCTATCGGGCGGTAGTCATTGTGGCATGAATCATTCTTGGGAACAGCAATGCTGATTGTCATCTAAAAACATATGATGATTACAGACAGTGACAAGGAAAGGAGAGGTTGAACATTACTGTGAATATTCTGAGACCACGCCCTGGTATACCGTCCGGCCCTGCGGCCTTCTGACTGTTGACCTGATTAAAGACCTTACTCACTTCGGCCTCTGAGAGCGAGATCACCCAGTCTTCTGGGTCCGTGGGGGGCACTCACCCACGGTACAGTGTTGTTTTTGTCGAAGTATGCACCTCTCCCTCTCTTTGTCTCTCTGTTCCACCTCTCTATATGTCTGTCTCTCTGTTCCACCTCTCTGTGTCTGTCTCTCAGCTCTCGCTCTTCTCTCTCTTCTCTCTCTCTATCCCTATCTCTTCTCTCCATCCCTCTATCTCTTCTCTCTATCTCTTCTCGCCATCCCTCTATCCTTTCTCTCTCTCTTCTCTCTATCCCTTTATCTCTTCTCTCTATCCCTCTATCTCTTCTCTCTTTTCTCTCCATCCCTTGATTCCTTCTCTCGCTCTTCTCTCTATCCCTTTATCTCTTCTCTCTATCCCTCTATCCCTGTATCTCTCTATCTCTTCTCTCTTGTGTTCTCTCTCTATCTCTTCTCTCTCTTCCCTCTATCCCTGTATCTCTCTATCTCTTCTTTCTCATTTGTTCTCTCTCTATCGCTTCTCTCTCTCTCTTCTCACTATCCCTATATCTCTTTATCTCTTCTCTCTCTCTTCCCTCTATCCCTGTATCTCTCTATCTCTTCTCTCTCTATCCCTCTATCTCTGTATCTCTTCTCTCTCTCTTCCCTCTATCCCTGTATCTCTATCTCTTCTCTCTCTCTTCTCTCTATCCCTCTCTCTGTATCTCTCTATCTCTTCTCTATATCCCTCTATCTCTTCTCTCTATCCCTATATCTCTTCTCTCCTGTGTTCTCTCTCTATCTCTTCTCTCTATCCCTCTATCTCTTCTCTCTCATTACTCTAACTTAGAACTAAGACATTTGTCATCCATCCTCTGTTGTCTCTTCAACTGCCATGCGGAAACTGGGTGAAATACAATGAAATAAAGTTGTTCAAATCACCTGATATACCAGTGTATACTATCAGTGTATATTATCAGTGTATATTACCAGTGTATATTACCAGTGTATATTACCAGTGTATATTACCAGTGTATATTACCAGTGTATATTACCAGTGTATATTATCAGTGTATATTACCAGTGTATATTATCAGTGTATATTATCAGTGTATATTACCAGTGTATATTACCAGTGTATATTACCAGTGTATATTACCAGTGTATATTACCAGTGTATATTACCAGTGTGCTTTGAAGCACACTACCAATTCATAGCGAGATAATATTGACTTGGAACATTTGGTTGATCTGATTGTGAAAATAATCATTGATGATTCATAAAGATGTAAGCAAGTTTAACGTTATCAGGTAATTTCTACAATCAATAAAATAATTTGTCAGCAAATGCAGTGCAAATAAATAATTGACACAAATTCAAAATCAGTGTTCTCTCCTCTCCAGAGGCGTCAGTTGGGTATGCATCCCCTAGATCAAGAGCAACCATTTAAAGGATTAAAAAAAGAGACAAAAATCATTCCAATCCTGATTTATAATGCAATGGCTGTTTAGCGTTGTGGATATGGTTGGCTTTACGACCGTGGGGAGCATCACTCGGAGAGCAGCTGCCAGCCTGCATGCCTTTTTTTAGTCATAATTAGACAGAAGAGAGCAGACAGTGGCATTTGCTTTACCTTTCAGCTGTTTTGGCAGTGCACCGTTTGCTTTGAATGTGATGTTGGTATTTTAACATGGTCTTGTTGTAATCTGGTAGCCAGGAGTTAATTTAATTGGGAATTGTTATTGCTATTAAAATGTAAGTTGTGATAGCTGTAGGCCTAATTGTTATTTTGATTAATTTCCTTTGTCGCCTAGTAAAATCTTGGTCTCATTTAGGCCCATTGGTATGAAAATAAGCACAACTGGGCAACTTGCTAATTAGAGTTTTTTTGTTTTTCGGCTTCAACGACAATAACAACTATAACAAATGTACACGTTCATGCAGTAACAGAATGATACTTGAGATAAGGCAAATAATTAATGATTATTTAGTTGGGCTAACTTTTCTGAACTTCTCGCTGTAGGCCTACCTCATCATCGTCATCATCTTCGTCTTCATCATCATCATCATCATCGTCCTCTGCCTGAATCACTAATTCCCTCCCTGCGGGCTACCTGCCTCTGGTATAATGCATTTAAAGTTGGGTGTGTATGTTAATGATAGTGGATTGATTGATTGATTAATTGATTCATTTCCAAGTATCTCCATCAGCCTTGGTGGTCCATCTTCCTGAGTTAAAATCAGAACGTTTAACAGATCAATCTTGCTGGCATTAATGGAATTAAATATTGCTATGTTATTTAGTGTGGATGTAAGGATGTTCTTTTTAAAATTATTAGTGTGTTGCTTATCTGGGTGCTAATTATATGAATACAGTGGCAACCTGTCATTCAGGGCTTGCCTGTTTTGCATGTTAGTTTGGCATTAATACGTGTCACATATCAGTTTGCAAACAATCTAAAACAAAAAATATATCATTGAGTTAATAAAGCTGCATACGAACATGGCAGCTCCAAAATGCAGGTGTTTTAGCCTAGTTCAGTACTTTTTTTGGTGGTGGGGCGAGCCAGCAGAAAATACGAAGCGTTGCGCCATGATTGGCTCACTGTTCTGTCACTCATGGGGACATTGCTTCACCGACAAGTCCTAGGGTGGACCTCGAAAATTCAAACCCTTGGGTGCTGCCATAGAGTTACATTAGTAGTGCCCATCCAAGAAGGCTGAAGGTCATTGGCCACAGATAAAATGAACTCAATGCACGTTATATGTACAGTAGGTTTAGATTTAGACTGATCATGTCAACATCATACTTTCAAACTCTTAGCATCATCATGAATCAAGTTGACGATCTACTGGCAAATCATTTTTAGTCCTTGTCATTTGAAGAGAAATAGTGAAGAGAAATTATAGATAAAATGTATCGGTGCTCATCGATACACCATAAACATTACACAACAAGTTGGACATCGCAAATTAAACAAATTAGTGTTTTGGAAGGAATCAGTGACAGTCCGTGGCTAACTGCAAGCATTGCAAAGCAATCACTAGTCTGCTATTCAGTGGCTATTCAGGGGCTCTTTTCCAAGTTTAAAATGATAAACATTCAACATTGGCCATGCTGTCAATGAAGCATGATTTGTGCCGCGCTTTTGTTAACTCGGAACTGCACAAACTTGACTTCAGTGAGTTCAAGACAACTGGGAAGTCGGGAAGAAACCAGCTCCGACTGGGAAAATACGTTTTAAACGATCACCCAACTCGGAATTGTAAATCCGGCCTATTTCTAGAGTTATGACCTGAAGATCAATGATGTCATCATGATTCAACCTAGTTTTTTTCCCGAGTTCCCAGTTGTTTTGAAAGCACCATAAACCCAGAAAATGCCAGACATTGATGACAAAATTTGCTCACGAGGACCACCGCGCCACCTTCCTGTTCAAGTTAGCACAGCACAACAAGGTGAGATATGCCAGGGAGATATGTATACTGTAGCTAAGAAAGTAATACTAAGTGTATGTTGTGTAATAAGATGTTAGCAGCCCATGTGTCTCACCCTAATAATTTGGGTTTAACAATTGATATGTTCCCTTTATTTATCCTACGGTTCTGACTTGGTGTACAGGGAGAACACTGTAAGAATGGCCCAAGTTCTGAATTCTGTCACCTACATTTAAAAAATGCTCAACAAATAGTTATATTGACTACGTTTGTCCTAGCCCGCTCATTAATGTTTTAATCGAAATTACGGATTGCCTCTTATTCGCTTGTCGTCCCCTAATGACATAGTTTGTACCTCTCAATTGTCAATAGAAACCACAATTGTTTAAGCAAGTCAGCCATATCAACTATGTTTTTTTTAAAGTCTGAATAAACTGTTTCACTGCCAGACAAGGCTCCGCTGATAGCCAGGTGTAGCTGTGGTAAGATATTTGGACTGTTGTTGGGACAGCTTTATGTAGTCCCTAACAGTTTGTGGGCACCGTTTGTCACCGTTATAGTGCAATTCATGTATTGTTTAGTGTTGTGTAGTGGCTTTGATGGCACGCATCTCACTTTTTTTGGGGGGGGGGCACACCAAGATTTACATGCTAACATTGCCACTGTACATGTGTACACTAACCGTCAAAAGTTTTAGAACACCGACTCATTCAAGGTTTTTGCTTTATTTTTACTATTTTATACATTGTAGAATAATAGTGAAGACGTCAAAACTATGAAATAACACATATGGAATCATGTAGTAACCAAAACAGTGTTAACCTGTTGGGGATGGGGGCGCTGTTTAGACTATTTATGCTAATGTGGCTAATTTTTTAAACGGCTTCCCACAAAATCCTTGATCGTACAATATGCATATTATTATTATTATTGGATAGAAAACAGTCTATAGTTTCTATAGGAGTTGAAATTTTGTCTCTAAGTGGAACAGAGCCCATTCTACAGCAATTTCCCTGACATGGAGTCAGATTTGAGAAACGTTGGCCACTTTTCTGAAGTCATTTAAAAGGGCTCTGTCGTTGCTATGACTATACGGACACTTCTTACGTCTTCCCCTGGATGCCTTTACGTGATGACGATTCCAACGGGCTCGATTGCTCGTTCACAGGCCCTACAAATGAAAAAAACCTTTAGCTAGCAAGTCTTTTCTTGCTGCGTAACGCGCGTGGAAGACACCGACCCTCTCCTGTTCCAAGCGTTAGTTTAGCCTGTTATATTTCTCCGGTCATCTTTTCACTCGTTATAGGAGTTACAAACATCACAAAGTAGTTAATTTAAAGCGTTTTATAGCAATTTATATCCGTTTAGTGCGATTTTGGGACATTTATTTTTGCAACGATGTGAAAAGTTGGGCACGCTTTTCAGTTCATCCCGAACGTAGTTGACATTTCCACATGGCAAGAGGACAGCTTTCCACCAAAAGACGATTTCTCCCAAGAAAGGATCCTTTGCCCAAGATACTGATGGAAGAACAGCTCAAGGTAGGACATTTTTATTATGATAAATCGTGTTTCTGTCGAAACATTTTAGTGGCTTAGGACGCCATGTTTTTTGACGTAGCTTCGCTTGGCGCAAACTGTATTGAAAAGTAAGGATAAATTAAAAAATGTAATAACGCAATTGTATTAAGAATTAAATTGTCTATCAATCCCTGTCCACCCTATATTTTTTAGTCACGTTTATGAGTATTTATGTATAAGAGTAGATCACTGTCTAAGTGGCGCAAGGACGTTTTCTTTACCAGCTTGTCTACATTTCACATTGTCTAACCATGATTTTGGTGGCTAAATATAAACATTTTCGATCAAACTGTATATGCATGTTGTAATGTGATGTTACAGGAGTGTCATCGGAAGAATTCTGAGAAGGTTAGTGAAAAAATTAATATCTTTTGGCGATGTTGACTTTTATCGCTCACTTTGGCTAGAATCAATGCTGGGCTGCTAATTGCTATGTGCTAAGCTAATATAACGATTTATTGTGTTTTCGCTGTAAGACACTTAGAAAATCTGAAATATTGTCTGTATTCACAGGATCTGTGTCTTTCGATTCGTGTATGCTGTGTATTTTTACGAAATGTTTGATGATTAGTAGTTAGGTAAACACGTTGCTCATTGTAATTATTCTAGTCCATTTGTGATGGTGGGTGCAATTGTAAACTATGCCATATACCTGAAATATGCACTTTTTTCTAACAAAACCTATCCCATACCATAAATATGTTATCAGACTGTCATCTAATGAGTTTTTTTGTTGGTTAGGGGCTATAAATATCTTAGTTTAGCCGAATTGGTGATGGCTACTGGTGTTGGTGGACAAATAAAAGATGGTGGATTATGCTAATGTGTTTTTAGGTAATAGATGTACATCTTTACTGTCACGTTCCTGACCTATTTATGTTAGTTTTGTGTGTTAGTTGGTCAGGACGTGAGGTTGGGTGGGCATTCTATGTTGTCTGTTTCTATGTTGGTTTAGGGTTGCCTGGTATGGCTCTCAATTGGAGGCAGGTGTTTGGCGTTCCTCTAATTGAGAGTCATATTTAGGTAGGCGGTTCACAGTGTTTGTTTGTGGGTGGTTGTCTCCTGTGTCCGTGTCAATGTTTGCACCATACGGGACTGTATACGGTTTGTTCATTTCATGTAGTCTGTTCCTGTTCATTTCGTTCGTCACGTTGTATGTAAGTTCGTCGTTCAGGATTGTCTACATCGTTTTGTTATTTTGTTAGTTATATCCAGTATAGTTCGTTTTCGTCTTTGTCTATTTTGTTTATTTAATAAATCATTATGTGTTCAAACTTCGCTGCGCCTTGGTTCCCTCAATACTCCTCCTTTTCGGTTGAAGAGGAGGAGGATATTCGTTACAGAACCACCCACCTCTCCAGAGCCAAGCAGCGGAGTCAAAGGAGAAAGGGACAGGAAAAGAAGGAGCAATGGACATGGGACGATGTTCTGGATGGAAAGGGTGTCTACACATGGGAGGAGATCCTAGCTGGTAGAGATCGCCTCCCATGGGAACAGCTGGAGGCACTGAGGAGAGCGGAGGCTACCGGAGAGAGGAACCGGAGCTATGAGGGAACGCGTCTGGCACGGAAGCCGAAAAAGCCCGTGAGTAACTCCCAAAAATTTCTTGGGGGGGGGCTAAAGGGTAGTGGGCCAAGGGCAGGTAGGAGACCTGCGCCCACTTCCCAGGCTTACCGTGGAGAGCGGGAGTACGGGCAGGCGCCGTGTTACGCAGTAGAGCGCACGGTGTCTCCTGTACGAGTGCATAGCCCAGTGCGGGTTATTCCACCTCCCCGCACTGGGAGGGCTAGATTGGGCATTGAGCCAGGTGTCATGAGGCCGGCTCAACGCGTCTGGTCTCCAGTGCGTCTCCTCGGGCCGGCATACATGGCACCTGCCTTACGCATGGTTTCCCCGGTTCGCCTGCATAGCCCAGTGCGGGCTATTCCACCTCGCCGCACTGGCAGGGCGACCGGGAGCATTCAACCAGGTAAGGTTGGGCAGGCTCAATGCTCAAGAGAGCCAGTACGCCTGCACGGTCCGGTATTTCCAGCGCCACCTCCCCGCCCCAGCCTAGTACCTACAGTGCCTACATTACGCACTAGGCTACCAGTGCATTTCCAGAGCCCTGTTCCTCCTCCACGCACTCTCCCTGTAGTGCGTGCATCTAGCCCGGTGCCTCCAGTTCCGGCCCCACGCACTAAGCTACCAGTGCGTCTCCAGAGCCCTGTACACACTATATATTCTCCCCCTACTAATCCTGATGTGCTTGTCTTCAGCCCGGCGTCACCAGTGCCGGTACCACGCATCAGGGGTAGAGTAGGCTTTGAGGATACAGTGTGCCCTGTCCCTGCTCCCCGCACTAGTAGGAAGGTGCTTATCATTAGCACGGTGCCTCCAGTTCCGGCACCACGCACCAGGTCTACAGTGCGCCATATCCGGCCAGAGCCATCCGTCTCACCAGCGCCATCTGAGCCATCCGTCTCCCCAGCGCCATCTGAGCCATCCGTCTCCCCAGCGCCATCTGAGCCATCCGTCTCCCCAGCGCCATCTGAGCCATCCGTCTGCCAGGAGCCTGCAAAGCCGCCCGTCTGCCATGAGCCTGCAAAGCCGCCCGTCTGCCATGAGCCTACAGAGCCGTCAGCCAAACAGGAGCCGCTAGAGCCATCAGCCAGACAGGAGCCGCTAGAGCCGTCAGCCAGACAGGATCTGCCAGAGCCGCCAACCAGACAGGATCTGCCAGAGCCGCCAACCAGACAGGATCTGCCAGAGCCGCCAACCAGACAGGATCTGCCAGAGCCGCCAACCAGACAGGATCTGCCAGAGCCGCCAACCAGACAGGATCTGCCAGAGCCGCCAACCAGACAGGATCTGCCAGAGCCGCCAGCGAGCCATGAGCAGCCAGAGCCGTCAGAGAGCCATGAGCAGCCAGAGCCGTCAGAGAGCCATGAGCAGCCAGAGCCGTCAGAGAGCCATGAGCAGCCAGAGCCGTCAGAGAGCCATGAGCAGCCAGAGCCGTCAGAGAGCCATGAGCGTCGAGAGCCGTCAGAGCGCCATGAGCGTCGTGAGCCGTCAGCCTGCCATGAGCGTCGAGAGCCGTCAGCCTGCCATGAGCGTCGAGAGCCGTCAGCCTGCCATGAGCGTCGAGAGCCGTCAGCCTGCCATGAGCGTCGTGAGTCGTCAGTCAGCCATGAGCTGCCCTTCAGCCTGAAAAGGCTAGATACCCAGAACTGCCCATCAGTCCAGAGCTGTCTCTCTGTCCGGAGCTGCCTTTCAGTCCGGAGTTGCCCCTCTATCCTGATCTCCCTCTCTATCTTTATCTACATCTATAGTCTTATCTATCCCTCTGTCTTGGTTTATCTCTCTGTCCCGGTATTGTCACTATTAGATTTGTTATTAGGAGGATTTTGTGGGGGAAGTAAGAGGGTGGACATTCTTGAAGGGAGGGGGCTAGGATGGATTATGGTGGGATGGGAACCGCGCCCGGAGCCTGAGCCACCACCGTGGTTAGATGCCCACCCAGACCCTCCCCTAGACTTTGTGCTGGTGCGTCCGGAGTTCGCACCTTGTGGGGGGGGTACTGTCACGTTCCTGACCTATTTATGTTAGTTTTGTGTGTTAGTTGGTCAGGACGTGAGGTTGGGTGGGCATTCTATGTTGTCTGTTTCTATGTTGGTTTAGGGTTGCCTGGTATGGCTCTCAATTGGAGGCAGGTGTTTGGCGTTCCTCTAATTGAGAGTCATATTTAGGTAGGCGGTTCACAGTGTTTGTTTGTGGGTGGTTGTCTCCTGTGTCCGTGTCAATGTTTGCACCATACGGGACTGTATACGGTTTGTTCATTTCATGTAGTCTGTTCCTGTTCATTTCGTTCGTCACGTTGTATGTAAGTTCGTCGTTCAGGATTGTCTACATCGTTTTGTTATTTTGTTAGTTATATCCAGTATAGTTCGTTTTCGTCTTTGTCTATTTTGTTTATTTAATAAATCATTATGTGTTCAAACTTCGCTGCGCCTTGGTTCCCTCAATACTCCTCCTTTTCGGTTGAAGAGGAGGAGGACTACCGTTACAGATACATATTGTGTCTTCCCTGTAAAACATTTTAAAAATCGGAAATGTTGACTGGATTCATAAGATCTGTGTCTTTCATTAGCTGTATTGGACTTTAATGTGTGAAAGTTAAATATTTTAAAAAAATATTTTTTTTGAATTTCGCGGCACTGGTTTTTCAGTGGGGGGGGGGGGGGGGGTGCCGCTAGCGCCACGCTGATCCTAGACAGGTTAAACAAATGAAATATATTTTATATTTGAGATTCTTCAAAGTAGCCACCCTTTGCCTTGACGACAGATTTTAGCATTCCCTCAACCAGCTTCATGAGGTAGTCACCTGGAATGCATTTCAATTAGCAGGTGTGCCTTCTTGCTAGTTAAGTGTGCATGTATACATACTCAATGACACTGTCATAGTAGGCCTACACTGTATGCACCTTTCAAAAGGGTGGCTTCACATAGCAGCGGGTCAGACACCGTTTTCATGTGGAGCGCCAATTTACAATTGATCCTACCATTTCTAAAGATCTGCGTGCCAGTCATGATTTTCATAAACAAATTGTAGGTTACTTAATAGTGGCCCAAAAATGTCTAACTGCCCACAAACTGAACAACTCTACAGCTAGCTACTAGACAGAGGTGCTGTCCATTGAGCACACGGAGCACCACTAGGCCTACCTGTACCAATGTGCTGTCCATTAAATTGGAACTGGCAGCGTTTTAGGAGCAGAAAATCTTATTAAAATCTGTTCACCTCCCTGTAAAATCAGAGCGTGTCACGCGCTGATCTGTTTCACCTGTCCTTGTGCTTGTCTCCACCCCCTCCAGGTGTCGCTCATCATCCCCGGTGTATTTATCCCTGTGTTTTCTGTCTCTCTGTACCAGTTCGTATTGTTTGCCAAGTCGACCAGCGTTCATCTCCTAGCTCCTATTTTTCCCAGTCTCTGTTTTTCCTAGTCCTCCTGGTTTTGACCCTTGCCTGTCCTGACATCGAACTCGCCTGTCTGACCATTCTTCCTCCCCTGACCTCTCGACTGTCTAACGCACTGTACTGTTTGGACTCTGACCTGGGTTATGAACTCTCGCCTATACCCGACATGCCTTTTGTCAACCCCTTGTGTTATAATAAATATTGGAGCTCAACCATCTGCCTCCTGTGTCTGCATATGGGTCTCTCCTTGAGCCCTTATAGAGCATTGTCAGATTGTTCGTAAATTCAGAGCATTTCGCTCTCCAGGCGTTCAGAGTGCAGTATTGACACTGGAAGCTTAGGCCAATCAGAAGGGTTGATCCGAACGTTCCTCATGACGGCAGTCAAGCACCCAAGCTAACTGGCTGACGTTAGCTAGCTTTCTAGCTACTTCTAGACAGAAATGAGAGAACACCTCATTCTGAACATTTTACTCACCCTATCAGAGCTGGTTAGCCTGTTTTTATGTTATCTAGAGCATTGGTGACTAACTGTGCTGCTAGCAACAATTGAATTACTTATTTTGCAAGCGTTTACTGACACCGGCCATATTCAGCAGGTGTGGCAAGTTCATTAATTCATCAGTTATTCTGCGCTCTGTCACACGCACATAATGATGGTGACAGGTGTGCGCCATAACAAGCAGCCTGGTGACCTAGAGGCCAGAGAGGGAGCATATGTGACAGAGGACTTACTAACTTAATAAATCAATTAGCTAACTAACTTTATAAAGAACTTAGCTAACTAACGTTATAAAGATACGAGCTAACTAACATTATAAAGAAATTAGCTAACTAACGTTATAAAGAAATGAGCTAACTAACGTTATAAAGAAATGAGCTAACTAACAGTATAAAGAAATTAGCTAACTAACGTTATAAAGAAATGAGCTAACTAACGTTATAAAGAAAGTAGCTAACTAACATTATAAAGAAATTAGCTAACTAACATTATAAAGAAACGAGCTAACTAACATTATAAAGAAATGAGCTAACTAACGTTATAAAGAAACGAGCTAACTAACATTATAAAGAAATTAGCTAACTAACATTATAAAGACATGAGCTAACTAACATTATAAAGAAATTAGCTAACTAACGTTATAAAGAAATGAGCTAACTAACATTATAAAGAAATGAGCTAACTAACGTTATAAAGAAATGAGCTAACTAACATTATAAAGAAATGAGCTAACTAACGTTATAAAGAAACGAGCTAACTAACATTATAAAGAAATTAGCTAACTAACGTTATAAAGAAACGAGCTAACTAACATTATAAAGAAATTAGATAACTAACGTTATAAAGACATGAGCTAACTAACATTATAAAGAAATGAGCTAACTAACGTTATAAAGAAATGAGCTAACTAACATTATAAAGAAATGAGCTAACTAACGTTATAAAGAAATGAGCTAACTAACATTATAAAGAAATGAGCTAACTAACGTTATAAAGAAATGAGCTAACTAACGTTATAAAGAAATGAGCTAACTAACGTTGTAAAGAAATGAGCTAACTAACATTATAAAGAAATGAGCTAACTAACGTTATAAAGAAACGAGCTAACTAACGTTATAAAGAAACGAGCTAACTAACGTTATCAAAGAAATGAGCTAACTAACGTTATAAAGAAACGAGCTAACTAACGTTATAAAGAAACAAGCTATAGTAACTACCTTTATAATGTGTTGAAAAGAAGTCAAAGACTAAAAAAAAGTGGACATTTGGTCGTAACACAGTCACTTATTCCAGCGCAGCCTTCTCCCAGACATTCTAATGGAATTTAATTAAAATCATCCATTGTGGAAGCCAATTACTTCTCATCTGAACTCATCTACAACGCCTGTCTTTCAAGTCAAACGCAAGCCAAGGATGGAGGGAGAATATACTGTAGGGGATTGAAGTCAGCGAAGGGGAAGATAATGACTAGAAGTTAAAGTCATTTCCAGACTGCTTTCCTCTCTTTATTATTCAACTGAATTATGGCACATTATAGAAATGCCTGTCCATGACTGTAAGATGTGTTCAACTGTTTCTTTTGGCAGAAAGGTAAGGTGAGGCTATTATTGTAATTGTATCCAATTATGACCATTTATGCTTCACAATTTACCCACTTGGTCACGAAAGGTTAAAACATTGAAAGTCTGCCATTATTCAAAATGAAAAAAAGAAAAAAAATATAATAATAATAATTCTCTACAAAATGTGCATATCTCTACAAAATATATGTAGATATCTGAAAAGATGACGTGTCTTAACTGGACCTTGGGTCACCACGAGCCAGTGACCAAGAACCCGATGGTCATTCTGACAGAGCTCTAGAGTTCTCTAGAGTTCCTCTGTCGAGATGGGAGAACCTTCCAGAAGGACAGCCATCTCTGCAGCACTGAACCAATCAGGCCTTTATAGAGTGGCCAGATGGAAGCCACTCCTCAATAAAAGGCACATGACAGCCCACTTGGAGTTTGCCAAGAGGCACCCAAAGACTCTCAGACTATGAGAAACAATATTCTCTGGTTTGATGAAACCAAGATTGAACTCTTTGGCCTGAATGCCAAGCGTCACGTCTGGAGGAATCCTGGCACCACCCCTACGGTGAAGCATAGTGGTGGCAGTATCATGCTTTGGGGATGTTTTTCAGTGGCAGTGACTGGGAGACTAGTCTGGATCGAGGCAAAAATGAACAGAGCAAAGTACAGAGAGATCCTTCATGAAAATTTGCTCCAGAGCGCTCAGGACCTAAAACAGGGGTGAAGGTTCATCTTCCAACAGGACAACAACCCTAAGCACACGGCCAGGACAACGCAGGCGAGGCTTTGGGACAATTCTCTGAATGTCTTTGAGTGGCCCAGCCAGAGCCTGTACTTGAACATGATCGAACATAATCAAATCAAGTTTATTTTATATAGCCCTTTGTACATCAGCTAATAGGTCGAAGTGCTGTACAGAAGCCCAGCCTAAAACCCCAAACAGCAAGCAATGCAGGTGTAGAAGCACGGCGGCTAGGAAAAACTCCCAAGAAAGGCCAAAACCTAGGAAGAAACCTAGAAAGGAACCAGGCTATGAGGGGTGGCCAGTCCTCTTCTGGCTGTGCCGGGTGGAGACTATAGCAGAACATGGCCAAGATGTTCAAGTGTTCATAAATGACCAGCAAGGTCAGATAATAATCAGGAAACATCTCTGGAAAGACCTTGAAAATAGCTGTGCAGCAACATTCCCCATCCAACGTGACAGAACAGAAGATTTGCAGAGAAGAATGGGAGAAACTCCCTGAATACAGGTGTGGCAAGCTTGCAGCATAATACCCAAGAAGACTCGAGGCTGTAATGGCTGCCAAAGTTGCTTCAACAAAGTACTGAATAAAGGGTCTGAATTTTTATTGTAAATGTGATATTTCATTTTATTTTACTTTTAATACATTTGCAAACATTTCTAAAAACCTGTTTTTGCTTTGTCATTATGGGGTATTGTGTGTAGATTTATGAGGAAAAAAACTACAATTGAATAAATGTTGTATGATGTAACACAATGTGGAAAAAGTCAAGGGGTCTGAACCCCTTCCGAATGCACTGTATGTACTACTTTTTAGCTACTTTACAATAACTTAGCATGTTAGCTAACCCCTCCCCTAACCCTAACCTAAAACCCAACCCTAACTCCTAGCCTAGCTAACGTTAGCCACCTAGCTAACATTAGCGTTAGCCACCTAGCCACCTAACTAATGTTTTCCACAACAAATTTGAATTCATAACATATCATACATATTGCAAATTCGTAACATATTCTACACATTGCAATTCGTAACATATCACACATATTGTAAATCGGAACATTGTAATTATAATAATTACAATTTGAATTGTAATTAGAATAATTAGACCCTAGGGTTGTCACCACCCTAGGGTCATGAACTACTCAAAGCAGATTCATAACTTTTCTTATTCATAAATATAAAATACTGTTATACTGTCAAAAATATGAATACATTGTAATATGATATATTGGCCATATTGCCCAGCCCTTTTGGAAATGCTTTAGAAAATCCCCTAGTTCCTGTAGGTGAACAAACTCTCCTAACTTAGACGGCTAGTAGATAGTAAATAGTATATAGTGTAGGCTAAGTACATTTACAGAGAATCTTTTGGATTGCTAATCCTAGAAGTCAATCTTAAAAGTTTATATGCCTTGCTTGGGCAAAAACATGTTTTGAGACTTCCCACCTCAGAAATAGAACAAACCTGTTTTATTTGATACTGCATATTTGCTTTATAACCTGTAAAAACTGAGACCTCACGATAGGATATTATAACCATACTGTCACGCCTTGACCGTAGAGAGCTTTTGATGTCTATTTTGGTTTGGTCAGGGTGTGATTTGGGTGGGCATTCTATGTTCCTTTTTCTATGATTTGTATTTCTATGTTTTGGCCGGGTGTGGTTCTCAATCAGAGGCAGCTGTCTATCGTTGTCTCTGATTGAGAACCATACTTAGGTTGCCTTTTCCCACCTATATTGGTGGGTAGTTGTCTATGTGTAGTTGCATGTCAGCACGCAGTGATTTATAGCTTCACGTTCATTTTGTTGTTTTTGTTACTTTGTTTAGTGGTTCATTCGTTAATTAAAAAATAATGTATTCACATAACGCTGCGCCTTGGTCTCCTCACTACGACGAACGTGACACATACTTAGGTGACGATACTATACGTATTGCCATTCGATAATGCGATTTTATTACGATTTGATGTTTAAACATATTTCTCAATATATGTCTGCTGCAGAGAGACAAGAGAGAGCCATGAGAAAGCACGTTTTGATCAGTCAGGGAAATAAAATTGAGGAAAACATATTGGCTCGCTATTTAAAAACAAGATGGAGAACAAAAATAATCTATTAAAAAATGCATGAGTTTTGGCCACGGTATAGCTGACTAGGTATAGCTGACTAGGTATAGCTGACCAGGTATAGCTGACCAGGTATAGCTGGCTAGCGCTAGCTAGCTAATGCTACCGACAGTAAAAAAAGAATAACCAAACTTGGAGTCAAATAATATTGTCCAAAAATAATACCATGATATGAAACTATATTGATTCTTCCTCCCATCACTAGTTAAAACATGTCTAACAAGAGAACACAATGGCAGTTGTTGTTGCTATTGGTGGTTGTGGTGGTGGTGATTTTGTATCCCCACTAATAAGCCTGGTTTGGAGACAAAGTTGACACACAGATCATCATGTCTGTTGGACAAATCCCCAGCTGTCGCCTTTGTTTTCTACAGGTTGTTATCCCCATACACGTTAAGCCTTCCTAGTCACAGTAAACTCTACGCTAGCTCTCTTAATGAGATGGGACAACAGGAGGCTGATTAGTCACGCACGCGCACGCACACACACACACAGGCTCACACACAGGCTCACACACACACACACACACACACACACACACACACACACACACACACACACACACACACACACACACACACACACACACACACACACACACACACACACACACACACACACACACACATACACACATTGAAAAACAAAGTCGTCAGATGCTTTAGAAAACCCAAACAAAAGTCTCTCAGAGGTGAGAAGAGAATTATTTTCTTCTCCTCCTCCTTCTCCTCTTCTGTTGCAACGTACTTCCACTGAGAAGTCTACTCTTATTTTAATGAAATGGATGAAAGATGTATAAAGCTCAGCTAAGACAATCCCCAGTCACCATGCCTCAACACTCCACCGCTAAGACAATCACCAGTCACCATGCCTCAACACTCCACTGCTAAGACAATCCCCAGTCACCATGCCTCAACACTCCACCGCTAAGACAATCACCAGTCACCATGCCTCAACACTCCACCGCTAAAACAATCCCCAGTCACCATGCCTCAACACTCCACTGCTAAGACAAACCCCAGTCACCATGCAGCAACACTCCACTGCTAAGACAATCCCCAGTCACCATGCCTCAACACTCCACTGCTAAGACAAACCCCAGTCACCATGCAGCAGCACTCCACTGCTAAAACAATCCCCAGTCACCATGCAGCAGCACTCGACCTCTAAGACAATCACCAGTCACCATGCCTCAACACTCCACCGCTAAGACAATCCCCAGTCACCATGCCTCAACACTCCACCTCTAAGACTGTCCCCAGTCACCATGCCTCAACACTCCACTGCTAAGACAATCCCCAGTCACCATGCCTCAACACTCCACTGCTAAGACAATCCCCAGTCACCATGCCTCAACACTCCACTGCTAAGCGTGAATGCACCTCCTGCCTCACCCAAGTTATTTTCTGAATTTGTGGTTAAAATGTTGCTGAACGAAAGCTTCCATACTCAGCTGCTGCTGCTGCCTCGCAAACAAACAACAACTTTACGAACAAGTGAGTAAAGTACTAAATGGGATTTAATTCAATGATATCCCGAAGTAAGTTTTTTAGGATTAAACATAGCCCAGACAGTCAAGACAATGAGGAGAGTTGAGGAGGAGGTGTAATTGATAAAGCTTTGGAGGCCGGAGGAGAGAGACAGAGACAGAGAGATATGGATAGAGGTAGAGAGAGAGAGACAGAGAGAAAAAAAAGAGAGAGAGAGGGCATAGAGGGAGACAGAGAGAGAGAAAGGATAGAGGGAGAGAGAGAGAGAGAGACTTAGACAGAGAGATAGAAAGGCAGACATAGCCTCAGGTATAGGAATGTCCCAGATGAATGGTTTTGGAGTTTTGTGTTTGAGCTTTTGTTACACACCATTCATTGCTTCTATGCCTCCATTCCATGCACACACTACATTGTATTACTCATAATCACTTTCATCACACTTCCAGAGGCTTTCGTTTTCCAGAATAACAAAAGTGAACTATTCAAAATACCAATATTACACATGACACACACACACACACAGACACACACATATTGAATATAGCCACTTCCTCAGTCAATGTTTTTGGGGAATAATTGCTGTGGCACCGTGGGAGAGGGGTGCAGAGCTAAATAGCTGCACATATCAGACCCCACACGCTCAAAACACAGCAGCACTATACAGCCTAGTGAAACACTGTCTTCTTCCAAGTAATTAAACAGTAAAAAAAGCCCCAGATCACAGCGACTGACAGAGGCCTATTCAGAGCTCCTGACATCCGTCTCTCTTTTCCCCTCTCCAAACGCGTCCCCTACTCTCATCTCCTTATCCCCCTCTCCCCAGCAGAAGGCTCCACCACAGACCCATTACTGCCATTCAGTTAATGCATAGACTCTACAACCACCGGCTCTTTCCTCTGGGACCCTTATCAGAGTCAGCAACACGCAGAGCACAGGAGACAGAAGAGAGTAGAGAGGAGAGGTGAGAAGAGAGGATAAAAAAGAGGAGGAAGGGGGGGGGTAATTTTAAGGGTGTGAAGGTTAAAATGTTCAAACCAAATTGGGATAGTTCCAAATTTGAATTTTATTTCTAAAGTTAAAATCGCAATGCATTTATCACAAAACATATTATTTTCTGTATTATAGGCAATAGGTTATAACAGTTTATTCTCATAGACTAGACGTAAAATGGTAAATGTAAATCTGAGACACACAGTTATCTGTTACACAAGACAGAGGGTTACTTAACTTCACTAGGGGGGGGGGGGGGGGGGGGGGCAGCATTCGCTAATTTTGGATGAAATGTATGCCCCACTCAACTTTTTAGGGATAGGGGGCAGCATTTTCACTTTTGGATGAATTGCGTGCCCATAGTGAACTGCCTCCTACTCTGTCCCAGATGCTAATATATGCATATTATTACATAGTATTACTATTGGATAGAAAACACTCTGACGTTTCTAAAACTGTTTGAATTATGTCTGTGAGTATAACAGAACTCATACGGCAGGCAAACATCCAAACAGGAAGTGGAAATTCTGGGGCTGATGGTGTTAAACTTATCGTCTATTCACATCCCAGTAAGATATGGATCTGTTCGCACTTCCTACGCCTTCCACTAGATGTCAACAGTCAGTAGAACGTGGAATGAAGCCTCTAGTGTGATGTGGGGCCGGATAGCAGCTATTTGAGTCGGTGGTCTGGCAGAATGCTAGTTCCTGGTCATGCGCATTACTCATGATATCGTAATGCGTTCCATTACTCTGTAGACAAAAACAAATGCTCCGGTTGGAACGTTATTGGATATATATGATAACAACATCCTGAAGATTGATTCTCTACTTAATTTGACCAGTTTATTCGACCTGGAATATAACTTTTTGAAGTTTTCGTCCGAGTTCGCCCGACCGGCGCCAGCGTTTGGACATGTGAACTAAACGTGCTAGCAAAAGTAGCTAATTGGACACTAGTAATGGACATTATCGAACAAAACAATGATTTTTTGTGGAACTAGGATTCCTGGCACTGCATTCTGATGAAAGATCATCAAAGGTAAGGGAATATTTATGATGTAATTTCGTATGTCTGTTAACTCCAACATGGCGGAGAAATATTGTGGGTAGATTAACAAGATGCTTATCTTTCATTTGCTGTATTGGACTTGTTAATGTGTGAAAGTTAAATATTTCAACAAAATGTTTTTTGAATTTCCCGCGCTGCCTTTTCAGCGGATTGTTGGGAGGGGGTTCCGCTAGTGGAACGTGTGTCCTAGAAAAGTTAAATTGCCTGCTTCTCGAGCCCAGAATATATGATATGCATATAACTGGTAGATTTGGATAGAAAACACTCTAAAGTTTCCAAAACTGTTAAAATTGTGTCTGTGAGTATAACATAACTGATTTGGCAGGCGAAAACCTGAGAAAAATCTATTCAGGAAGTAGTTTTTTGGGGGGTTTTGTAGTTTTCTATTCAATGCCATTACAGTATCCGTTGACTTAGGAGTCAAATTGCAGTTTTTATGCCTTCCACTAGATGTCAACAGTCTTTAGAAATTGTTTCAGGCTTGTATTCTGAAAAATGAAGAAGTAAGAGCAGTCTGAATGAGTGGACCCTATAGTGTCACAGAGCTTTTTCATGATCGCGACCGAGAGAGTGCGTTTCTTGTTTACCTTTCAAATTGACGACGTTATTGTCCGGTTGAAATATTATCGATATTTAGGCTAAAAACAACCTGAGGTTTGAATATAAACATCGTTTGACTTGTTTCTATGAACTTTACGGATACAATTTAGATTTTTTTGTCTTCCTGTTTTGACTGAGTTTGAGCCTGTGGATTACTGAAGAAAACGCGCGAACAAAACAGAGGGTTTTGGATATTAAGAGACTTTATCGAACAAAAGGAACATTTATTGAGTAAATGAATGTCTGCTGAGTGCAACCATATGAAGAGCGTCAAAGGTAAGGGATTACTTTTATCTCTATTTCTGACATGTGTAACTGTTCTACTTGGCTGGCTACTGTTTGTAATGAATAGTCTAGTGGGCTATGTTCTCAAATAATCGTAAGGTATGCTTTCACCGTAAAGCGTTTTTTAAATCTGACACCGTGGTTGGATTTACAAGAAGTTAATCTTTAAACCTATGTAAAATATGTTTTGCTTTCTGAATTTTTATAATGAGTATATCTGTATTTGAATTTGGTGCCCAGCAGTTTCACTGGCTGTTGAAGAGGTGGGACGCTACCATCTCACGTGCCCAAGAGAGACTAATAACCTCTTGAAGCTAGGCGGCAGTATTTTGATGTTTGGATAAAAAACGTTCCCAAAGTAAACTTTCTCAGGCCCAGAAGCTAAAATATGCATATAATTGGCAGATTACGATGGAAAACGCTCTAAAGTTTCCAAAACTGTCAAAATATTGTCTGTGAGTATAACAGAACTGATATTGCAGGCGAAAACCTGAGGAAAATCCAACCAGGAAGTGCTGTTTTTCTGAGACAACTCTTTTCCATTGCATGCCTGTCCTCTATTTAAAGGGATATCAACCAGATTCCTTTCCCTATGGCTTCCACCGTGTGTGAACAGTCTTTAGACATAGTTTCAAGATTTTATTCTGAAAAATGAGGAAGAATGATCACATCGCGTCAGTGGATAGCCAGATGTCCTTAGATTTGTTCATGAGCGCGCCACTGGAGCGAGACCTTTTCTTTCTCTCTTGTATTGAAAAGTTTACTGTCCGGTGGAAATATTAGTGATTATTTATTGTAAAAGCAACCTGGGAATTGACTATAAAAAACTTTTACATGTTTCTACGAACTTTACGGATACTATTTAGAATTTCCGTCTGCCCGTCGTGACCTGCACGAGCCTGTGGATTACTCAACAAAACGCGCCAACCAAATGGGGGTTTTTGGATATAAAAATAATCTTTATCGAACAAAACAAACATTTATTGTGTAACTGGGAGTCTCGTGAGTGCAAACATACGAAGATCATCAAAGGTACGTGATTCATTTTATTGATTTTCTGACTTTCGTGACCAGTCTACTTTGCTGCTAGCTGTTTGTAATGTTTTGTCTACTGAGAGCTGTCCTCACATAAATTCTCATGGTTTGCTTTCACCGTAAAGCTTTTTTGAAATCTGATACGCCAGGTGGATTAACAACAAGCTAAGCTGTGTTTTGGTATATTGCACTTGTGATTTAATGAAAATGTTATATTTTTTGTAATTTATTTTGAATTTGGCGCTTTACAATTCATCGGATGTTGACGAAAATGGTCCCACTAAAGGGATCGGTGCGCCAAGAGGTTTTAACTTCTTATGGCTGCAAAGGAAAATTATTGAGTAGCCAGTGAAATCGTGCCCATTTCAAACGGCCTCGTACTCAATTCTTGCTCGTACAATATGGATATTATTATTATTATTGGATAGAAAACACTCTCTAGTTTCTAAAACCGTTGGAATTATTTCTCAGAGTGAAACAGAACTCGTTTGGCAGCACCTTCCCTGACCAGGAAGTAGAATGTCAGAAATATATTCTCTGTTCAACTTCCTGCCTATACATGGTCATGACACGTAGGAGTCTACGTACACTCCATACGCCTTCCTCTGGGTGTCAAGATGATGTGAGAGAAGAAATGTTGTGTTTATCTTGGTCTGGGGTGGAATAAAAGCTATTTCTTTGACGTGACCGTCCACTTCCGGTACTCTGAAGCGCGCGACTTGGAAGTGGGATTGCCTTCTGTTTTGCTGCCGTAAAAGACGACAACTATCTCCGGCTCGGATTTTATTTGATACATGTGACCATATCATCGTAATGTATGTTTTTTCAAGTTTAATCAGATTATTGAAATTTTTTCGGGAGTTTCGCCGTGTTCCGTTCTCTGACTGTGTTTACGTTGGAGAGATCCGTGCCACTCGGCTGGTGCCCATGCTAAATGAAGAGGGAAATTTGCCGTTCTGAATCCAAACAACGACTCATCTGGACAAAGGACACCTTGTTCAACATTCTGATGAAAGATCAGCAAAAGTAAGACCCAATTTATGATGTTATTTCATATATCTGTCGTGCATGTGAACTGGTCGTGGGCGCCCAAGTGTTTCTGGCTATTGTGGCTACGCTAATATAGCACTACATTTTGTTTTCGCTGTAAAACATTTAATAAATCGGAAATATTGTCTGGAATCACAAGATGCCTGTCTTTCAATTGCTGCACACTATGTATTTTTCAGAAATGTTTTATGATGAGTAATTAGGTATTTGACGTTGGTGTCTATAAATATTATTGCTGCTTTCGGTGCAGTTTCTGATTGTAGCTGAAATTAAACTATGATTTATACCTGAAATATGCAAATTTTTCGAACAAAACATATGCTATACAATAAATATGTTATCAGACTGTCATCTGATGAAGTTTTTTCTTGGTTAGTGGCTATTTATTTCTTTATTTGGTCGAATTTGTGATAGCTAGTGATGGAGTAAAAAACTGATGGAGTTAGAAAAGTGGTGTCTTTTGCAAACGTGGTTAGCTAATAGATTTACATATTTTGTCTTCCCTGTAAAACATAAAAAAAATCGGACATGTTGGCTTGATTCACAATATGTGTACCTTTCATATGCTGTATTGGACTTGTTAATGTGTGAAAGTTAAATATTAAAAAAAATATATATTTTGAATTTCGCGCCCTGCACTTGAAGTGGCTGTTGTCATATTGATCCCGACTTAGGGTTTGCAGCCCAAACAGGTTTTAAGGCAAAAATGAAGGTAGGGTGATTGCTCGGGGTGAATTTGTGCGCCTACAACATGAACGTCAAGCAACCTGAAGGTTGCAAATTCAATTCTCATCATGGACAACTTCAGCATTTTAGCTAAGTTGAAACGTTGCAACTACTTGCTATTTTTTTGCTACTTTGCAACTACTTAGCATGCTAGCAAATCCTTCTTCTAATCCTTCCTCTAAACTTAATCCTTTTAGCTAACCCATCCCCGAACCATAACCTTAACCCTTTGACCTAGCTCCTATACTTAGCCCTAACCTTAAGCCTAACCCCTAGCCTAGCTAACATTTGCCAGCTAGCTAACGTTAGCCAGCTATTCTCTAGCTAGAATTCGTAACATATCATACTTTTTTGCAAATTTGTACCATATCATACGAAATTTAATTCGTAACATATCATACGAAATGAGTGCTATTTCGTAAAGTTAGAAAAGATGGCGCCGGAGTGGATGGCTGCAGTTTTATTGGTTCTTAATTATTATTATTTTTTGCATTATTTGTAACTTATTTTGTACATAATGTTTCTGCAACCGTCTCTTATCACCGAAAAGAGTTTCTGGACATCTGAACAGTGATTACAAACCTCAAATTGGAAGTAGAATTTTTCTGTAATGAGTCGAACGGGAAGGATATACTCCAAACACCCTCATCATTCTCAGGGGAAAGAAACTGAGATTTCGTGGAAAGAGATCAGGGTGCCTTGTGAGGATCAGGCGACGAGTGGCTAATCTGCCGTTGCCATCCGTACCGTAACCTTCAATCGCTGGAAAATAAATGGAACGAACTGAAAGCACGTATTTCCTACGAACGGGACAATAAAAAAATGTAATATATTGTGTTTCACCGAGGTTTGGCTGAACGATAACATTAATAACATACATCTGGTGGGTTATACACTCTATAGGCAGGATAGAACCGCTGCCTCTGGTAAGACATGGGGCGGTGGCCTATGTATATTTGTAAACAACAGCTGGTGCACGATAACTAAGGAAGTCCCAAGGTTTTGCTCGCCTGAGCCACAGTATCTCAAGACAAGCTGTAGACCACACTATCTACATAGAGAGTTTACACCTGTATTTTTTTGTAGCTGTCTACATACCACCCCAGAGCAATGCTGGCACTTAAAGCACACTCAATGAGCTGTGTACCGCCATAAGCAAACTGGAAAACGCTCATCCAAAGGCGAAGCTCCTAGTGGCTTTAATGCAGAGAAACTTATATCAGTTTAACCTCATTTATATCAGCATGTTAAATGTGCAACCAGAGGAGAAAAAAACTCTAGACCACATTTACTCCACGCACAAAGATTACACGCAAATTACAGCAGGAAGCACCAGTCACCAAGGTCTATAAAAAAGTGGTCAGATGAAGCAGATGCTAGCACAGACTGGAAAATGTTCCGGGATTCTTCAAATGGATTTGAGGAGTACACCACATCAGTCATTGGCTTCATCAATGAGTGCATTGAGGACGTCTTCCCCACAATGACTGTACATACATACCCAACCAGAAGCCATAGACTACAGGCAACATTCACACTGAACTAAAGGGTAAAGCTTCCGCTTTCAAGGAGCAGGACTCTAACCCGGAAGCTTATAAGAATGCCCTCCGACAAACCATCAAACAGGCAAAGCATCAATACAGGACAAAAATCGAATCATAGTCCATGTTCCCAAGAACACTAAGGTAACCTGCCTAAATGACTACCGACCTGTAGCATTCCCGTCTGTAGCCATGAGGTGCTTTGAAAGGCTGGTCATGGCTCACATCAACAACATTATCCCAGAAACCCTAGACCCACTCTAATTTGCATACCTCCCCAACATATCCACAGATGATGCAATGTCTATTGCACTCCACACTGCCAGTTCAACGCCGTAGTACCCTCAAAGCTCATCACTAAGTTAAGGACCCTGTGACTAAACACCTCCCTCTGCAACTGGATCCTGTACTTCCTGACTGGACGCCCCCAGCTGGTAAGGGTAGGTAAAAACACATCCTCCAAGCTGATCCTTAACACTGGGGCCCCTCAGGGGTGCGTGCTCAGCCCCCTCCTGTACTCCCTGTTCATTAATGACTGCAAGGCCAGGCACGACTCCAACACCATCATTACGTTTGCCGATGACACTACAGTAGGCCTGATCACAGACAACGATGAAACAGCCTATAGGGGGGAGGACCGAATCCGCCCCATTCTCATCGACGGGGCTGTAGTGGAGCAGGTTAAGCGCTTCAAGTTCCTTGGCGTCCACATCACCAACAAACTAACATGGTCCAAGCACACCAAGACAGTTGTGAAGAGGGCATGACAAAACCTATTCCCATTCAGGAGACTGAAAAGATTTGGCATGGGTCCTCAGATCCTCAAAAGGTTTTACAGCTTCACCATCAAGAGCATTGTGACGTGTTGCATCACTGCCTGGTATGGCAACTGCTTGGCCTCTGACCGCAATGCACTACAGAGGTTAGTTTATATGGCCCAATAAATCACCGGTGCCAAGCTTCTTGCCATCCGGGACCTCCAGAGGAAGGCCCTGTCAGAGGAAGATCCTAAAAAATGTCAAAGACTCCAGCCACCCTAGTCATAGACTGTTCTCTCTGCTACCGCACGGCAAGCAGTACCGGAGCGCCAAGTCTAGGTCCAAGAAGCGTCTAAACAGCTTCTACCCCCAAGCCATAAGACTCCTGAACATCTAATCAAATGACTACCTAGACTATTTGCATTGCCCCCCCACCTGCCTTCTACACTGCTACTACTCTCTGTTATTATCTATGCATGTTCACCTTAATAACTCTACCTACATTTAAAAATACATATATTTAACCTTTATTTAACTAGGCAAGTCAGTTAAGAACAAATTCTTATTTTCAATGACGGCCTAGGAACAGCGGGTTAACTGCCTTGTTCAGGGGCAGAACGACAGATTTTTACCTTGTCAGTTCAGGGATTCTATCCAGCAACCTTTCGGTTACTAGTCCAACACTCTAACCACTAGGCTGCCTGCCGCCCCAAATGTATATATTACCTCAATTACCTCGGCCCCGGTGGCCCCGCACATTGACTCTGTTCTGGTACCCCCTGTATATAGACTAGCTATTGTTATTTACTGCTGCTCTTTAATTATTTGTTATTCTTATCTCTTCAATTTTTTAGGTTCTTTCTTAAAACTACTGTTGGTTAAGGTCTTGTAAGTAAGCATTTCACTGTAAGGTCTACACCTGTTGCATTCGGCTCATGTGAGAAATACAATTTGATTTGATTTGACGGATATCCCAAAATTAATACGTGCCATACATACTTAACAAAACTTAACATTAATGGACTGTCTCAGATTTATCTTCAAAATAATATTGAAATGCTCTGATTCCAGGTTGGCTATAAAGGCCTTGGGAAAGTTGTGTAATTTAAATAAAACCAGAGCGGACGAGACAAACTTTAGGCTACTTTGGTGAATTTGCGAGGCATCCAAAACAGATTACAAAAACATATGCGCACCAAGTTTCTTTCTGCCTGCCCCCTCCTCTCTCTCCCTTGCGCTGGCTCGACTGGGACGTATTTATTACGCAGATTCTGTTTCAAGACATTTCTAAAAACGGAAACAAACAACAAAATGGGGAAGGAGTTACCTGAATTTGTCCAATCGAAACAATGCACCTGTTTGGAATAATGTTAGGGACAGACAGAGAGAGAAACAGACAGAGAGAGAAACAGACAGAGAGGGACAGAGAGATAACAGACCGAGAGAGAGACAGACAGAGAGAGAAACAGACAGAGGGACAGAGAGATAACAGACAGAGAGAGAAACAGACAGAGAGGGAAAGAGAGGTAACAGACAGAGAGAGAAACAGACAGAGGGACATAGAGAGACAGATGGAGATAGAGAGAGAGAGACAGAAACAGAGAAAAACAGACAGACAGAGAGAGAGAGACAGACGAAGAGAGAGAAATAGACAGAGAGAGAAACAGACAGAGAGAGAAACAGAGAGAGAGTGAGAGAAACAAAATACATTCGAAAGGGAATACCGGGATGCCTGTTAATTTCTTGCAATTTTCTCAGGATGTGAATTTGGTCGTTTCTCTGGAAAGTATTAAACCCTAAGGTTGCCCCTAGGTTGCTTGAGATTAGAGAAAACGGAGTTAGGTTAGGGTTTAAAGTTAGGGCTTTAGGCTGGGATTTTACTGTCATTGTTATTCTTGGCCACCTAAGCATTTAATAATAATAATAAGAAACATCTTCAGGAGGAAAAAAGGCTTTCAGTGTAAACTTTAAACAATCAGATATAAATGATGTATTAATGATAATAGACTTATATATTTTTTTTATAGTATAATATTTGAGAACGAACAATCACCAAAATAAAAGTTAGACAGTCAGAGAGAATAAAACTATTTAGCACTAGTGATTTTGTTGTTATATTTGAGTAAAAGAACAAAGCATTAGCCAAGGCAAAATGCATTAATTGCAGGAAATTAGCTTTAAAACAGCAAAAAAACGTCAATAATCTCCACTTCTGAATATGTAGAATCTCAGGAAATGTCCTTTAAAAACGCAAAAAAATCTCTCAGCTCCATGGAGAATTGTGTAGAATTGCAAGAAATTGGTAAGAAAATTCTCAAATGTCTATACACCGCCAAGATGGGGACAATATGTCCCCCAAAAATTAGCCACGCTGATCGTGTGGAGTACACAATTTTCCCCGCCCCCAGCCACATGCCCACGACCAACCTTTTGATTCAGAAAAAAAACCTGTTCGGGTTCAAGAACATAGGGTTACGGTGTGAGTGAGTTACGGGTCTAAAGTGTGACTCACCCCTAAGTGAGGCTGGCCAGATGGAGACAGATGCAGAGGAGTGATGGTGCGTTCCGTGGAGGTGATGCTCGGGGTACGTATAGGACGTAGCCTGCCCTGGAGGTCCGGCTGCAGCCACGTTGTTATCCTGCCTCCCCCTGGGAGAAGAACTCCACACAGACCCAGTGATACATCCTAGAGTCAAAGACCACATCCAGGGGCTCAGGCGCAGGCGGAGGGGGCTGGAGAGGTGGTACGCCCCCCCTTCCTTGGAGCCCCGCGGCATTGCACCACCGGCGGGACGAAGCATGATCCAAGCCCGAAGAACTGACAACAGACGTACGGTACGGGGTGGGGGGAACTCCACAGAGACAAGGCTCATGATAGAGACAAACCCATACTAGGATCACTCAGAACCAAACCCACGTCCACCTGGGTTAGCTCCTGTAGCCGGATTCAGGTCCGCTTCAGTTTCAGCTAACCCCACAGGTCCAGCTCTATCGCCCGAAGTAAAGAAGTAGATTATCTCTATATCGCTACGAAACTCCTTAAGATCTCTGACCGATTTGAAAAACAGCACACTTAGACTAACTATATAATTCTCACGTTCTGGTTTGTTACTCAGAAAAATAAAACATTGGGTGTTCTCTTTCGCATGCTCCTCTCACCCAACCGTTACGCTCTTTGCCACCTTGCCCTGAAGGTACAGCAAAATGAGTGTTTTTTTTCTCTCTTTCTCACGCTCCCCTTTTCTCTGAAGGAAAGAAAATCGGAGAACCCCCCCCCTTCTCTCTCTCTCTCTGGTGCTTCCTGCGTAGTTGTGTTCGCTCCTGCTGCTCTTCTGGCTGCGAGCGAATCTCCTGCGCTCATTCACTGGCTGCCTCGCTCTCTGATGTAGTGCACACTCTCTCCAGCAGCTATCAGTCACACATGGTAGATCCCCAGTCTCTCTCTCTCTCTCTCTCTCTCTCTCTCTCTCTCTCTCTCTCTCTCTCTCTCTCTCTCTCTCTCTCTCTCTCTCTCTCTCTCTCTCCTCTCTCTCTCTCTCTCTCTCTCTCTCTCTCTCTCTCTCTCTCTCTCTCTCTCTCTCTCTCTCTCTCTCTCTCTCTCTCTCTCTCTCTCTCTCTCTCTCCCTCTCTCACACATGCAGAGAGAGTTTGAGTGCAGATGAAGACAAACAGTATAAGCACCTGGTTTATCACCACTCATCTAGCTTCCTCCCTGTAGAGGAAGTAAACACATGAACAAAGACCAGTGTTCTCTCAGTGGGTCTGGAGTGTACTGGTCCACTGTAGAGCTCCAATAGGGCTGCATTATAGAAACTATGAGCAGGAAATACATCTCCTTTCTCTTCTGTGTGTCTCAGTGTCTCATCCTCCTCTCTAAGGGAGGAGAGTGTGTGTGTGTGTGTGTGTGTGTCTGTGGGGGAATCCTGGTGATTCCACTCACCCCCTCTGTCTCAGGCTCAGCGCCTGAACACAGCCCCCTGCTCAGAGAGAAATGAGACAGGACCCTAATCGGATCCTACACTGCCTACAGCAGCAACACTGAGAGAGTGATCCTACACTGCCTACAGCAGCAACACTGAGAGAGTGATCCTACACTGACAACAGTAGCAACACTGAGAGAGTGATCCTACACTGACCACAGCAGGCAGCAACACTGAGAGAGTGATCCTACACTGACCACAGCAGCAACACTGAGAGAGTGATCCTACACTGACTACAGTAGCAACACTGAGAGAGTGATCCTACACTGACCACAGCAGCAACACTGAGAGTGTGACACTACACTGACCACAGCAGCAACACTGAGAGAGTGATCCTACACTGACCACAGCAGCAACACTGAGAGTGTGATCCTACACTGACCACAGCAGGCAGCAACACTGAGAGAGTGATCCTACACTGACTACAGCAGCAACACTGAGAGTGTGATCCTACACTGACCACAGCAGCAACACTGAGAGTGTGATCCTACACTGACCACAGCAGGCAGCAACACTGAGAGAGTGATCCTACACTGACTACAGCAGCAACACTGAGAGAGTGATCCTACACTGACTACAGCAGCAACACTGAGAGAGTGATCCTACACTGACTACAGCAGGCAGCAACACTGAGAGAGTGATCCTACACTGACTACAGCAGGCAGCAACACTGAGAGAGTGATCCAACACTGACTACAGCAGCAACACTGAGAGAGTGATCCTACACTGACTACAGCAGCAACACTGAGAGAGTGATCCTACACTGACTACAGCAGGCAGCAACACTGAGAGAGTCAGTGAGTGAAATGAGCTGTGCTGGCAGACAGGGAACGAGAAGGGGCAGGGTAAACTAGGCTCAGGTGAAACTAAGAAGCGCAGCCAGCACTGTTCAGGGGAGGGAGGGATGGAAAAATGTATGGAGGGAGAGGAGTAATAATAGGAACGATTAAATTAGAGAGAGACAGAGACAGAGAGAGAGAGAGAGAGAGAGAGAGAGAGAGAGAGAGAGAGAGAGAGAGAGAGAGAGAGAGAGAGAGAGAGAGAGAGGAGAGAGAGAGAGAGAGAGAGAGAGAGAGAGAGAGAGAGAGAGAGAGAGAGAGAGAGGAGAAGGAGATAGACATGGAGAGAGAGAGTGAGAGAGTGAGACAGACAGACAGACAGACAGACAGACAGACAGACAGACAGACAGACAGACAGACAGAGCGAGAGACAGAGAGAGAGAGAGAGAGAGAGAGAGAGAGAGAGAGAGAGAGAGAGAGAGAGAGAGAGAGACAGAGAGAGACAGAGAGAGACAGAGAGAGACAGAGAGAGACAGAGAGAGACAGAGAGAAGAGAAAGAATACTGGAAAACTGGAAAAGTCAGAGGAAAAGAAAGATAGGGAGAGAACCAGATCAAAAAGCTGTGTGGACATGTGCTGCCTGCTCAGCGATTCACAGAATCAAAATCAAACCTGAAAAGGGGATATTCTAATGGGAAATCTTTTGATCCTCCTTGCTTTTCCGGGGTTCTGTTTGCCTCCGATCGCATTAAACAACTCTGTGTGAGTCTGACACACAACGCTCTGTGTCACCAGCAGCCCCCACCACGCTTCCCAAAATAGGACATTAGGGAACACCAACGAGCTTAAGGTGCAAGAAAAGTACTGATGTTTCCACTTGAATATAGAACAAGGACAATCGATGCTATTTCTAACCATCCATTTGTGACTTTACCAAAATAACTACGTGTTTTTAATGCAAGTTCATACCCAGCATTATCTAATTCTCTTCATTTTTACATTTAAAAAAACAAACAATTGAACATGAGACCTGACACACATATTGTAGTATGTGAATAATGCAAACATTTCTCACATTTCAAAATGAGACAAAATGTCCGGACCTCTGTTAAAAATGTATAATTCTCTCAGACAGAACCAGAACACCAAGATGAGACAATGGAGTGTGTGTGTGTGTGTGTGTGTGTGTGTGTGTGTGTGTGTGTGTGTGTGTGTGTGTGTGTGTGTGTGTGTGTGTGTGTGTGCGTGCGTGCGTGCGTGCGTGCGTGCGTGGGTGTGTGCGTGTGTGTGTGTGTGCGCGTAAGGCAGTTTCTCTGGACACCCGCAAGGTCGGAGTTCGGGCCCACTCACAAAGTACAGACTACCGATTATGACATGTCTATGCGGCTGCCTATTGATTCGATGATAGGCTTTCTGTGGTGCCAGAGCAAGTAGCCTATAGCTTTGGTTCAGCTAATGGATAAATGTTCATTGGGAGGCCTATTTGGTAGTCATTTTATCATGCTAAGCCTAACATTTCACAAAGCTTTACAAACGCTGCAATTTAGACTGCTGGCTGGCGGGAATAACGTATTTACCAGTGGTGTAAATTACTTAAGTAAAAACACTTTAAAGTACTACTTAAGTAGTTTTTTTGGAGTATCTGTACTTTTCTTTACTATTTATATTTTTGACAACTTTTACTTTTACTTCACTACATTCCTAAAGAAAATAATGTACTTTTAATTCCATACATTTTCCCTGACACCAAAAAAAGTACAGGAAAAGGGTTTAATTCACACACGTATCAAGAGGCAATCTACTGCCTCTGATCCCACAGACTCATTAACCTGTCTAGGATCAGCGTGGCGCTAGCGGCACACCCCCCCCCCCCCCACTGAAAAACCAGTGCCGCGAAATTCAAAAAAAATATTTTTTTAAAATATTTAACTTTCACACATTAAAGTCCAATACAGCTAATGAAAGACACAGATCTTGTGAATCCAGTCAACATTTCCGATTTTTAAAATGTTTTACAGGGAAGACACAATATGTAAAGATGTACATCTATTACCTAAAAACACATTAGCATAATCCACCATCTTTTATTTGTCCACCAACACCAGTAGCCATCACCAATTCGGCTAAACTAAGATATTTATAGCCCCTAACCAACAAAAAAACTCATTAGATGACAGTCTGATAACATATTTATGGTATGGGATAGGTTTTGTTAGAAAAAAGTGCATATTTCAGGTAGATGGCATAGTTTACAATTGCACCCACCATCACAAATGGACTAGAATAATTACAATGAGCAACGTGTTTACCTAACTACTAATCATCAAACATTTCGTAAAAATACACAGCATACACGAATCGAAAGACACAGATCCTGTGAATACAGACAATATTTCAGATTTTCTAAGTGTCTTACAGCGAAAACACAATAAATCGTTATATTAGCATAGCACATAGCACATAGCAGCCCAGCATTGATTCTAGCCAAAGTGGGCGATAACGTCAACATCGCCAAAAATATATTAATTTTTTCACTAACCTTCTCAGAATTCTTCAGATGACACTCCTGTAACATCATATTACACAATCCATATAGAGTTTGATCGAAAATGTTTATATTTAGCCACCAAAATCATGGTTAGACAATGTGAAATGTAGCTCAGCTGGTCAGAAAATGTCCTTGCGCCACTTAGACAGTGATCTACTCTTATACATAAATACTCATAAACGTGACTAAAAAATATAGGGTGGACAGGGATTGATAGACAATTTAATTCTTAATACAATTGCGTTATTACATTTTTTAATTTATCCTTACTTTTCAATACAATTTGCGCCAAGCGAAGCTACGTCAAAAAACATGGCGTCCTAAGCCACTAAAATGTTTCGACAGAAACACGATTTATCATAATAAAAATGTCCTACCTTGAGCTGTTCTTCCATCAGTATCTTGGGCAAAGGATCCTTTCTTGGGAGAAATCGTCTTTTGGTGGAAAGCTGTCCTCTTGCCATGTGGAAATGTCAACTGCGTTCGGGATGAACTGAAAAGCGTGCCCAACTTTTCACATCGTTGCAAAAATAAATGTCCCAAAATCGCACTAAACGGATATAAATTGCTATAAAACGCCTTAAATTAACTACCTTATGATGTTTTTAACTCCTAAAACGAGTGAAAAGATGACCGGAGAAATATAACAGGCTAAACTAACGCTTGGAACAGGTGCGCGCCGGTGTCCTCTAGGCTCATGACGCAGCTCCCAAAGAATGACTAGCTTCAGGGTTTTTTCATTTGTAGGGCCTGTGAACGAGCAATCGACCCCGTTGGAATCGTCATCACGTAAAGGCATCCAGGGGAAGACGTAAGAAGTGTCCGTATAGTCATAGCAACGACAGTGCCCTTTTAAATGACTTCAGAAGAGTGGCCAACATTTCTCAAATCTGACTCCATGTCAGGGAAATTGCTGTAGAATGGGCTCTGTTCCACTTAGAGACAAAATTTCAACTCCTATAGAAACTATAGACTGTTTTCTATCCAATAATAATAATAATATGCATATTGTACGATCAAGGATTTTGTGGGAAGCCGTTTCAAAAATTACCCAATTAGCATAAATAGTCTAAACAGCGCCCCCATCCCCAACAGGTTTTAAACACACAATAATATTTTGTAAATTATGTCTGCGTGTTAGAGTGCGACCAGAAAATTGTGCCGCGTGCTTTGCTTAATAGAAGGAATTTGAAATGAGTTATACCTTTACTATTGATACTTAAGTATAAAGTCTAAAATACTTTTAGACTTTTAATCAAGTAGTATTTTTCTGGGTGACTTTTACTTTTAACTTGAGTAACTTTTCATTAGGGGTATCTTTACTTTTACTCAAGTATGACAATTTAGTACTTTTTTCACCACTGGTAATTACTTGTTCAGTAATTAAAGTCGGAAATTCAAACATAAAAGATTGAAAAATAGATGCCACAGCATACTAATCAGCTACCAGTTAAAAACATTTTGTACATACAACTCTCCTGCATTTATAAAAATGACCCATCAAATAGCCAACATTAAGGGAAAAGGTAGATGGCTTGAGGACACATTTAGCCACTATTTATTGTTGAACTCAGTGGGTTTTGTCTGGTTAATAGCCTACACAAAGGGACTGCAATATTCAAGCTAAATTAAACTAAATCGAATTAAATGAAATCTTCTCTGGTCTCGTGAAGTCTTTTTCTGTTCAAGCCCTCAAGAACTGTTAAAGATATTCATTTGTTTGCATCTGCCAATGTGTTGGCTGTCCAGTATCCAGACGACCTGTCCCCAAAGCTTCCTGTACAGTTAATGTATTTCCATACCGTGTTGAGGCCGGCAATTAAGGTGAATGAGAGGCTCAATTAAATATGTTGCAGAGCTACTGTTTGTGAAGCACCACTCCCTTCTACCCAGTTTCCCTGATGTTGCTACGGCAATCAAGCTGTTTATGACCATCCACAACTGTCGCTTCTCCGGGAGAGATGGTTACCAGAACTAAAACTCATAAAGAACTACCTAAGAAGCATTAGGATCTCAGTCTTATAGGCACTTTGAAACATCTGAGTCAGCTGTTCTGTACTCATTACACTGAGATGTCTGTCTGTCTGTCTGTCTGTCTGTCTGTCTGTCTGTCTGTCTGTCTGTCTGTCTGTCTGTCTGTCTGTCTGTCTGTCTGTCTGTCTGTCTGTCTGTCTGTCTGTCTGTCTGTCTGTCTGTCTGTCTGTCTGTCTGTCTGTCTGTCTGTCTGTCTGTCTGTCTGTCTGTCTGTCTGTCTGTCTGTCTGTCTGTCTGTCTGTCTGTCTGTCTGTCTGTCTGTCTGTCTGTCTGTCTGTCTGTCTGTCTGTCTGTCTGTCTGTGTGTGTGTGTGTGTGTGTGTGTGTGTGTGTGTGTGTGTGTGTGTGTGTGTGTGTGTGTGTGTGTGTGTGTGTGTGTGTGTGTGTGTGTGTGTGTGTGTGTGTGTGTGTGTGTGTGTGTGTGTGTGTGTGTGTGTGTGTGTGTGCATTAGTGTGCATGTGCCTGTCTATCCATGAGACAATGTGGAGGGCCGGCTGCCTGCAAATCCACATGTAATGGACATTTAAGTTCCGAGGAGGGACTCCTAGCCTTTGGCTCTGGGTTTGATTATCTCTGTCTTTGCTTTTACATCCCAAACAGAGAGAGCAGTCCACTAAGGCGAACAGCAGGAGTCTACTCTTTCTTCCCCTCCCTTTGTATTCAATGAGAGTCAATGGATCCTAAGTAAACAATGAACAGAAACTGTCTGGGTCCAGTGATTGCATGGAGTTACTACAGACAGTTACTACAGACAGTTACTATTCACAGTTACTATAGACAGTTACTATAGACAGTTACTGTAGACAGTTACTATTGACAGTTTCTATATACAGTTACTATAGACAGTTACTATAGACAGTTACTATAGACAGTTACTATAGACAGTTACTATTGACAGTTACTATAGACAGTTACTATAGACAGTTACTATATACAGTTACTATATACAGTTACTATTGACAGTTACTATTGACAGTTACTATAGACAGTTACTATAGACAGTTACTATAGACAGTTACTATAGACAGTTACTATAGACAGTTACTATATACAGTTACTATAGACAGTTACTATAGACAGTTACTATAGACAGTTACTGTAGACAGTTACTATAGACAGTTACTATATACAGTTACTATTGACAGTTCATAGAAACAGTTACTATTGACAGTTACTGTAGACAGTTACTATAGACAGTTACTATAGACAGTTACTACAGACAGTTACTGTAGACAGTTACTATAGACAGTTACTATATACAGTTACTATTGACAGTTCATAGAGACAGTTACTATTGACAGTTACTGTAGACAGATACTATATACAGTTACTATTGACAGTTACTACAGACAGTTACTGTAGACAGTTACTA
This sequence comes from Salvelinus fontinalis, assembly GCF_029448725.1. Taxonomy (NCBI): domain Eukaryota; kingdom Metazoa; phylum Chordata; class Actinopteri; order Salmoniformes; family Salmonidae; genus Salvelinus; species Salvelinus fontinalis. The sequence continues at coordinate 42,506,513 of NC_074680.1, forward strand.
TAGACAGTTACTATAGACAGTTACTATTGACAGTTTCTATATACAGTTACTATAGACAGTTACTATAGACAGTTCATAGAGACAGTTACTATAGACAGTTCCTATAGACAGTTACTATAGACAGTTCATAGAGACAGTTACAGTAGACAGTTACTATAGACAGTTACTATAGACAGTTACTATTGACAGTTTCTATATACAGTTACTATAGACAGTTACTATAGACAGTTCATAGAGACAGTTACTATAGACAGTTCCTATAGACAGTTACTATAGACAGTTCATAGAGACAGTTACTATAGACAGTTTCTATATACAGTTACTATAGACAGTTACTATTGACAGTTTCTATATACAGTTACTATAGACAGTTACTATAGACAGTTACTATAGACAGTTACTATAGACAGTTTCTATAGACAGTTACTATTGACAGTTACTATAGACAGTTACTATAGACAGTTACTTTATACAGTTACTATAGACAGTTACTATTGACAGTTCATAGAGACAGTTACTATTGACAGTTTCTATAGACAGTTACTATAGACAGTTCATAGAGACAGTTACTATAGACAGTTACTATTGACAGTTACTGTAGACAGTTACTATAGACAGTTACTATTGACAGTTTCTATTGACAGTTACTATAGACAGTTACTATTGACAGTTTCTATATACAGTTACTGTAGACAGTTACTATAGACAGTTACTATAGACACTTACTATTGACAATTACTGTAGACAGTTACTATAGACAGTTACTATAGACAGTTACTATAGACAGTTACTATAGACAGTTACTATAGACAGTTACTATGGACAGTTAATATTTATATTTCCTATAGACAGTTACTATTGACAGTTTCTATATACAGTTACTATAGACAGTTACTATAGACAGTTACTATAGACAGTTACTATAGACAGTTACTACAGACAGTTAGTATAGATAGTTACTATTGACAGTTCATAGAGACAGTTATTATTGACAGTTTCTATAGACAGTTACTATAGACAGTTCATAGAGACAGTTACTATAGACAGTTACTATTGACAGTTACTGTAGACAGTTACTATAGACAGTTACTATTGACAGTTTCTATTGACAGTTACTATAGACAGTTACTATTGACAGTTTCTATATACAGTTACTGTAGACAGTTACTATAGACAGTTACTATAGACACTTACTATTGACAATTACTGTAGACAGTTACTATAGACAGTTACTATAGACAGTTACTATAGACAGTTACTATAGACAGTTACTATAGACAGTTACTATAGACAGTTACTATGGACAGTTAATATTTATAGTTCCTATAGACAGTTACTATTGACAGTTTCTATATACAGTTACTATAGACAGTTACTATAGACAGTTACTATATACAGTTACTATTAATAGTTACTGTAGACAGTTACTATAGACAGTTACTATAGACAGTTACTGTAGACAGTTACTATAGACAGTTACTATATACAGTTACTATTAATAGTTACTGTAGACAGTTACTATTGACAGTTACTATAGACAGTTACTATAGACAGTTACTATATACAGTTACTATAGACAGTTACTATAGACAGTTACTATTAACAGTTACTGTAGACAGTTCCTATTGACAGTTCATAGAGACAGTTACTATTAACAGTTACTGTAGACAGTTACTATAGACAGTTACTATATACAGTTACTATAGACAGTTACTATATACAGTTACTATTAATAGTTACTGTAGACAGTTACTATTGACAGTTACTATAGACAGTTACTATAGACAGTTACTATAGACAGTTACTGTAGACAGTTACTATAGACAGTTACTATATACAGTTACTATTAATAGTTACTGTAGACAGTTACTATTGACAGTTACTATAGACAGTTACTATTGACAGTTTCTATATACAGTTACTATAGACAGTTACTATAGACAGTTACTATTAACAGTTACTGTAGACAGTTCCTATTGACAGTTCATAGAGACAGTTACTATTGACAGTTACTATAGACAGTTACTATAGACAGTTACTATAGACAGTTACTATTAACAGTTACTGTATACAGTTACTATAGACAGTTACTATTGACAGTTCATAGAGACAGTTAATATAGACAGTTACTATAGACAGTTACTATAGACAGTTACTATAGACAGTTCATAGAGACAGTTGCTATAGAAAGTTACTATAGACAGTTACTATTGACAGTTCATAGAGACAGTTACTATAGACAGTTACTATAGACAGTTCCTATTGACAGTTACTATTGACAGTTACTATAGACAGTTACTATTAACAGTTATTGTAGACAGTTCCTATTGACAGTTCATAGAGACAGTTACTATTGACAGTTACTATTGACAGTTACTATAGACAGTTCCTATAGACAGTTACTATAGACAGTTACTGTTGACAGTTACTATAAAGAGTTACTATAGACAGTTCCTATAGACAGTTACTATAGACAGTTCCTATAGACATTAACTATAGACAGTTACTATAGACAGTTCATATTTACAGTTCCTATAGACAGTTCCTATAGACAGTTGATATAGATAGTTACTATATACAGTTACTATTAACAGTTACTATATACAGTTACTATAGACAGGAACTATTGACAGTTCATTGAGACAGTTACTATTGACAATTACTGTAGACAGTTACTATTGACAGTTCATAGAGACAGTTAATATAGACAGTTACTATAGACAGTTACTATAGACAGTTACTATAGACAGTTCATAGAGACAGTTACTATAGACAGTTACTGTAGACAGTTACTATAGACAGTTACTATAGACAGTTCATAGAGACAGTTACTATAGACAGTTCCAATAGACAGTTACTATAAACAGTTACTGTAGACAGTTACTATAGACAGTTACTATAGACAGTTACTATAGACAGTTACTATAGACAGTTCACAGAGACAGTTACTATAGACAGTTACTATAGACAGTTACTATAGACAGTTACTATAGACAGTTCACAGAGACAGTTACTATTAACAGTTACTATAGACAGTTCACAGAGACAGTTACTATAGACAGTTACTATTAACAGTTACTATAGCCAGTTCACAGAGACAGTTACTATAGACAGTTCCAATAGAAAGCCAACTGGCTCCATATTGCTCAGATGAAAAGCAATATTTGTTGCTTCCTGCTTATGGAGTCACTTCATACCTTTATACTGACCCTACCTGGTGAACATTATTCATGCTGGTTCTCACAAAAAGGGGTAAAAAAACGAGAGAAGAAAAATGTTGTGCTTAAAAGGCGTAGAAAACTGTATAGTTTACGAATCTTAAAAACAACCGTCGGCGCTGGAAAGGTTCATCACCACTTTCAGTTCCACTAGATTCACACGCAACTATTTTGTCGAATATACGTTTGGTCCTAGGCAGTACTAGGGGACAGATTGTCCCTGTGGCTTTACACAGAGAGGAGGAACATGTTTTGGTTTGCAAGATATAATGAGTCGAAATAGATGATTTATATATCACAGTGATAATTAACATGTGACGGAATCATCATCTTCATTAGAATAGTAGCACTAAAAGCTACTAATGGACTTTCTAAATAAATAGTTTGTATCCCACCGGCATCTCATCCGTCAAGAGGTGTCTTGACATGGAGACGTCTACACTGCACTGTGCAACATATGTGTTCCTATCTCTCTCACACACATGTAGAAACACACACACACACCTGCTTCTCACGCCATAGCTATGGAACGCAAGCCTTCTGGAGGACGCTTGACATCTCAAGTGACAACTAGTCAGTCACTATGCACACACACACACACACACACACACACACACACACGTGCACATGTATGCCGCGCGAACACACGCACGCCACACACACACACACACACACACACACACACATGAATGTGTGTCTGAGGCCTTCCTGACAAACTGGCCAACCTTCCCGCTGCTGTATTCCTGAAAGTAGCTGTCCCCATCTCACTACCCTGAATGTAAAAGGCTGGATATGACAGGCTGAATGTGACAGAATGAATGTGACAGGCTGAATGTGACAGAATGAATGTGACAGGCTGAATGTGACAGGCCTAATGTGACAGGCCTAATGTGACAGGCTGAATGTGACAGGCTGAATGTGACAGGCGGAATGTGACAGGCTGAATGTGACAGGCTGAATGTGACAGGCTGAATGTGACAGGCCTAATGTGACAGGCCTAATGTGACAGGCTGAATGTGACAGGCTGAATGTGACAGGCTGAATGTGACAGGCCTAATGTGACAGGCCTAATGTGACAGGCTGAATGTGACAGGCTGAATGTGACAGGCTGAATGTGACAGGCTGAATGTGACAGAATGAATGTGACAGGCTGAATGTGACAGGCTGAATGTGACAAGCTGAATGTGACAGGCTGAATATGACAGGCGGAATGTGACAGGCTGAATATGACAGGCTGAATGTGACAGGCTGAATGTGACAGGCTGAATGTGACAGAATGAATGTGACAGGCTGAATGTGACAGAATGAATGTGACAGAATGAATGTGACAGAATGAATGTGACAGAATGAATGTGACAGAATGAATGTGACAGGCTGAATGTGACAGGCTGAATATGACAGGCTGAATGTGACAGAATGAATGTGACAGGCTGAATGTGACAGGCTGAATATGACAGGCTGAATGTGACAGAATGAATGTGACAGGCCTAATGTGACAAGCTGTAATAAACACTTCATAGACAAGACAGACACACTGAATATTTAAGAAGAAATACAAATATGCAATCCACCACTATTGGTTAATAAAATAATAAAAATCCATAGATAAATTAAAATAGTCATGAAATATTCAGCAAAACTAACTGTAACTTATCCAGGTAAAAAAAAAAAGAAAGTTTGACATCTCTTTTCATCATGCCACTGGAAGAAGCACAGGTTTGGATAATAGTTATAACAGTCAATCTGCTGAGAACGCAGTGCTGTTCCTCTGTTGATGTGCTGGAATCTGCAGAGACAGTTCAAACGAGAAGGAAGACATAGAACCTGCCATTGAACTGGGTACAGGTATCAAGTCTGGCTCAAAGATGCTAATACTAATTATAACACAGAAACATTCAGTGTAGGTTTTTCTAAATAAGGTACGAATCTGAGTATGAGCACATTTCATTGGATATGTTTCAATACATTTTTATTTACTGCATCAAAACAAAGATTTTTTTTACATTTCTTGCTGCTCTCTCTTTCATCTCTCCCTTTTTCCATTTCTCTCCCTCTTTCCATCTCTCTCTCCATCTCTCTCAATCCTCTTTCCATCTCTCTCTCTCTCTCTCCCTGTTTCCATCTCTCTCTCGCTCCCTCTTTCCATCTCTCTCTCAACCCTCTTTCCACCTCTCTCTCTCTCTCTCTCCATCTCTCTCTCTCTCCATCTCTCTCTCTCTCTCTCTCTCTCTCTCTCTCTCTCTCCCCCTCTTTCCATCTCTCTCTCTTTCCATCTCTCTCTCCCTCTCTCAATCTCTCTCTCTCCCTCGTTCAATCTCTCTCTCAACCCTCTTTCCATCTCTCTCTCTCTCTCCCCCTCTTTCCATCTCTCTCTCAACCCTCTTTCCATCTCTCTCTCTCTCTCTCTCTTTCTCTCCCATCTCTCTCTCTCAATCCTCTTTCCATCTCTCTCTATTTCCATCTCTCTCTCTCTCTTTCCAGCTCTCTCTCTCTCTTTCAACCCTCTTTCCATCTCTCTCTCTCCCTCTTTCCATCTCTCTCTCTCCATCTCTCTCTATCCATCACTCTCTCTCTCTCCATCACTCTCTCTCTCTCCATCACTCTCTCTCTCCATCACTCTCTCTCTCTCCATCACTCTCTCTCACCCTCATTCCATCTCTGAACCCTAAACAATACACTCACAAACGTTTTAAAATAATATAGACATTTCAGTTGTTAAATGATTGGCTATGTACAGTGTTGTAACAATGTGTAAATAGTTTAAGTATGAAAAATAAATAAATATAGGTTGTATTCACAATGTTTGTGCTCCTCTGGTTGTATCACGTTTCAGGTAAGACCCAAATGTCGAAGTAACAATGAATATTACGACAACAGGGGGAGGCAAACAACAGGTCAAGGCAGGCAGGGGTCGATAATCGAGAGCCGTGGTGCAAAGATACAGGACAGCAGGCAGGCTCAGGGTCAGGTCAGGCAGAGGTCGGTAATCCCGAGTAGTGGGCAAAAGTCATTTTGTGATTGTGTCTTTGTGATTGTCTTTGTGATTGTCTACACCCCCCTCCAGGTGTCACCCATCTTCCCCATTATCCGCTGTGTATTTATACCTGTGTTCTCTGTTTGACTGTTGCCAGTTCGTTTTGTTTCATTTTTTACCTTTCTGCCCCCCTTGACCCTGAGCATGCCTGCCGTCCTGTATCTATTATGTCAATGAGCGACTTCATTTGACACTCATTATAAAAGAATAAGAATCCATAAAAATATTTTCTTTTTTTAACAATAAACACTTAAAATAGTTAATGAATGCAAGTAAAGGCAGGGTTTACTTTTCTCATGGCAATGAGCCACAAATCTTGCACACTGCGATATTTCACCTAATAGATGTGGGAGTTTATCAATGTTTGATTTATTTAAAAATGATTTGTGGGCTTGTGTGATCTGTGGGAAATATGTGTCTCTAATATTGTCATACATTTGGCAGGAGATTAGGAAGTGCAACTATGTTTTCACCTCATTGTGTGGGCAGTGTGCACATAGCCTGTCTTCTCTCGACAGCCAGGTCTGACTACGGCGGCCTCTCTCAATAGCAAGGCCATGCTCATTGAACCTGTACATAGTCAAGGATTTTCTTAATTTGAGGTCAGTCACAGTGGTCAGGTATTATGTCACTGTGTTCTCTCTGTTTAGGGCCAAATAACATTCCAATTTGCTCAGTTTTTTGGTTGATTCTTTCTAGTGTGTCATCTAGTTATCTTTTTGTTTTCTCATAATTTGGTTGGGTCTAAATGTGTCTCTGTCATTGGGCACTATGGGCTGTGTTTGTGTACAGAGCCCCAGAACAAGCTGGCTGAGGGGACTCTTCTCTAGGTTCGTCTCTCTGTAGGTGATGGCTCTGTGGGGTCTGTTTGTGTTTGTGAACAGAGCCCCAGAACAAGCTGACTGAGGGGACTCTTCTGTAGGTTCATCTCTCTTTAGGTGATGGCTATTTTCTGGAGAATAGGTGGGTATAGTCCTAATTCTGTTCTGCATGCATTGTTTGGGATATTGCGTTGCACACAAAGTATTCTTTACAGAATTCTGCATGCAGAGTCTCAATTGGGAGCTTGTCCCATTTTCTGAATTCCTGGTTGGTGAGTGTACCCCATCACAACCATAGTCTCTCTCTCTCTCTCCCTCTCTCTCTCTCTCTCTCTCCCTCTCTCTCTGCAGTACCACAGTAGGAAGCCCTATCATATGGCTCCACTAAGCTCCAAAGGTCTCTCAGTACACGCAGCTTGCAGCTTGCTTCAACAGCCATCAGAGATTTCCTCACTTCAAAAGGACTCAACACAACCACACACTCTCCTCTGTTCGCCTCTCAGCTCTATGTGTACTAATATTCCACAACATCTTGACATACAGTGAGTAGTTCTAAAAAACTCCACAATAACCTGACATACAGTGAGTAGTCCTACAAATACTCCACAAAAACCTGACACACAGTGAGTAGTTCTAAAAATAATCCACAATAACCTGACACACAGTGAGTAGTCCTACAAATACTCCACAATAACCTGATATACAGTGAGTAGTCCTACAAATACTCCACAATAACCTGATATACAGTGAGTAGCCCTACAAATACTCCACAATAACCTGATATACAGTGAGTAGTCCTACAAATACTCCACAATAACCTGATATACAGTGAGTAGTCCTACAAATACTCCACAATAACCTGATATACAGTGAGTAGCCCTACAAATACTCCACAATAACCTGATATACAGAGAGTAGTCCTACAAATACTCCACAATAACCTGATATACAGTGAGTAGTCCTACAAATACTCCACAATAACCTGATATACAGTGAGTAGTCCTACAAATACTCCACAATAACCTGACATACAGTGAGTAGTCCTACAAATACTCCACAATAACCTGACACACAGTGAGTAGACCTACAAATACTCCTCAATAACCTGATATACAGTGAGTAGTCCTACAAATACTCCACAATAACCTGACATACAGTGAGTAGTCCTACAAATACTCCACAATACCCTGATATACAGTGAGTAGTCCTACAAATACTCCACAATAACCTGACATACAATGAGTAGTCCTACAAATACTCCACAATAACCTGATATACAGTGAGTAGTCCTACAAATACTCCACAATAACCAGATATACAGTGAGTAGCAATACAAATACTCCACAACAACCTGACATACTTCTGGTCCCCATACATGATAGTAACATGTCCTTAATAACCATATTACTGTATGCCCCCAACAGATCTCTATGATACAACACATCTCCTGTATGACGACCCTAATAGTGTTGCTTCCTCTATCGCCATCGTGGTTATTATTTGACCCTGCTGGTCATCTATGAACTTTTGAACGCCTTGAAAAACGATCTGGGCTTAATGGCCACACATGTACTCTTAAATCTCTACCCGGTACAGCCAGAAGAGAACTGGCACCTCTCTGAGCCTGGTTCCTCTCTAGGTTTCTCCCTAGGTTCCTGCCTCCTAGGGAGTTTTTCCTAGCCACTGTGCTTCTGCCTCTGCATTGCTTCTTCTTTGAGGTTTTAGGCTGGGTATCTGTATAGCACTTACTGGTGTAAAAATGGCTTCATAAAATACCTTTGATTGATTGATTGAATACAACCCTGCATGGTGCTTTTCACTCCAGGCCATACACGTCACATTAGGTCTTTTCAGGGTCCTAACTGAGCTATTATAGTCCCCAACATCATACCTCTGGTTACCAAGCAGACAGAACAAAATGGCTGCCATCCAGCACGTAGGAGGGCACTCCACATTTCTGTCAGAGTGATTTCCCCCCACTTACAGAGTAAAGTACTTTAAGATGTAAAAGCACTTATCACCAGGGCAGGGTACAAATATACCGACTACAACTTTCTCTTGCCTCACACGGCATACAGTATACATTGGTTGTGTGACGTAATAATTACATAATTTTTCTGGTTGCAAAAGTTGTCCTGACCAGATCACAACCAACGGTTCTCAATAACGACCAAGTCCTAAAGACATCATTTTCATGACATTAACCTGTTTGGGCTGCAGGGGCAGTATTGAGTAGCCGGATAAAAGGTGCCCATTTCAAACGGCCTCGTACTCAATTCTTGCTCGTACAATATGCATATTATTATTACTATTGGATAGAAAACACTCTCTAGTTTCTAAAACCGTTTGAATTATATCTGTGAGTAAAACAGAACTCCTTTTGCAGCAAACGTCCTGACAGGAAGTGGAAAATCTGAAATCGATGCTCTCTTCTAGGGCCTGCCTATTAAAGTCCTTGATATTCATTCGTTTAGATGCACTTCATACGTCTTCCACTAGATGTCGACAAGCAGTGAGAGAAGAAATGGAGTGTGTAACTTGATCTAGGCTTGAATAAATGCTCTTTGTATTACGTGTCACCAGTTTCCTGTTTTCTGGAGAGCGCGTCAAGGGACCTGGATTTGCCTTCTGTACAGCTGTCGTTATAGACGACTAATATCTCCGGTTTTGATTTTATTTGATACATGTGACAATATCATCGTAAAGTATGTTTTTTCAATATAGTTTAATCAGATTATTGAAAATTTTTCGGGAGTTTTGCCGTGTTCCGTTCTCTGAGTTTGTTGACGATGGAGATATTCGCGCCACTTGGCAAGTGTGCTTGCTAAATCGAGAGGGAAAAAGGCCGTTCTAAAACCAAACAACGATTGTTCTGGACAAAGGACCCCTTGTACAACATTCTGATGGAAGATCAGCAAAAGTAGGACCCATTTTATGATGTTGTTTCATATATCTGTCGTACATGTGAACTAGTCGTTTGCGGCCAGGTTTTGGGTACTATCTCGCCATAACGTAAACTGCATATTGTAATGAAGTTATTTTTAGAATTCTAACACGGCGATTGCATTAAGAACTAGTGTATCTATCATTTCCTATACAACATGTATTTTTTAGTTATGTTTATGAATAGTTATTTGGTCAGAATATGTGTGTCAGAAAAAGTGTCAGAAAAATATCCGGACGTTGTGGGAAAAAGATGCTACATTAGCAAAATGTATAACCACTGATCTCAGCTCTAAATATGCACATTTTCGAACAAAACATAAATGTATGTATAACCTGATGTTATAGGACTGTCATCTGATGAAGCTTATCAAGGTTAGTCAAGAATTATATATCTTTTGCTGGTTTGTTACGATGGCTAACTTTTGCTACTGGGGAATGGCTTGTGTTTCTGGCAATTTTGGTAAGCTAATATAACACTATATTGTGTTTTCGCTGTAAAACACTTAAGAAATCGGAAATATTGGCTGGATTCACAAGATGCTTGTCTTTCATTTGCTGTACACTATGTATTTTTCAGAAATGTTTTATGATTAGTATTTAGGTATTTGACGTTGGTGTCTGTAATTATTCTGTCTGCTTTCGGTGCAATTTCTGATTGTAGCTGCAATGTAAACTATGATTTATACCTGAAATATGCACATTTTTCGAACAAAACATAGATTTATTGAATAACATGTTATAAGACTGTCATCTGATGAAGTTGTTTGGTTGGTTCTTGGTTAGTTAGGTTGGCTTTGTGCATGCTACCTGTGCTGTGAAAAATGTCTGTGCTTTTTTGTATTTGGTGGTGAGCTAACATAAATATACGTGTTGTTTTCGCTGTAAACCATTTTAAAAATCGGACATGTTGGCTGGATTCACAAGATGTGTACCTTTCATTTGCTGTATTGGACTTTTTAATATGTGAAAGTTAAATATTTCTAAAAAATATAATGAATTTCGCGCCCTGCACTTGAATTGGCTGTTATCATATTGTGGCCGGCCTCGGGCTTGCAGCCAGAATAAGTTTTTAAGTGTGTTTCACATATAGTCCTCTTTAAAGTGAACTGTGGTAAAAAAAAGAAAAAGCGAAAGATCTCAGTTTCTCTTTGTATTCACACTAACCTTGCTATAGAATGAAGACTCAATTCAACTCTCAACTTTCACCTCATCTATTTTGTGCTCCGAGTCCTGTTTGCATTCACATTGCTATGTTTAGAAAGGAACCAAGTCATTTTGTTCAACGTTCACTCAATGTGACATTCACTATTACTGTAACGATCGTCGTCTTCTTCAGATGAGGAGCAGGAAGGATCGGACCAAAACGCGTCTATGTTCATTTTAATAACTAAAAACTGAGCACTGCAATAACAACAGCAAAACACACCAAAGAGAGTGAACGAAACGAAACAGTTCTGTAAGGTGGAGACACACAAAACAGAAAACAACTACCCACAAACACAGGTGGGAACAGGCTACCTAAGTATGGTTCTCAATCAGAGACAACGATTGACAGCTGCCTCTGATTGGGAACCATACCAGGCCAAACACATAGAAAAGGACAACATAGAACAAAACCTAGAATGCCCACCCCAACTCACGCCCTGACCAAACCAAAATAGAGACATAAAAAGGATCTCTAAGGTCAGGGCGTGACAATTACAAAGTGCAGGACAAACCATTTCATCGGAATATGTTGTCGGACAGATAGATATATTTATTTACATTTTGGAAGCTAATAGATTTAATTTTAGTTCAATTAGAAGATACTATTAACATGTAAATATTATTGCTAACAGAATAAATATCAGAAGAATAACTGCATATTAAATAATGCTGTAATAAGCCCAATGTAGGTGTCTTCTGCCAATTTATGGGCTAGTATACATTTTGTATCCTATATCCTGATTCTCACCAAACACGTTGTCTTCTCACACTATTTAAACCCCACAATCGAAAAAACAGCTTATGAATCTCTCTTAGTCTGTAGAGCACATATTGCAAACAAATGATCTGAACCAAAGAAGAAGAAAAGAAGTTCCAAACATATTTTGGAATTTTGTGCTTCCTTGACAGTCGCCAATCAATACCCAAAACCTATACATCATCATCTTCTCTCTTCTGTGGCTCCAATGTGAGGGGTTATGGCAGTAGTCTAGTGGTTATGGCAGTAGTCTAGGGGTTATGGCAGTAGTCTATGGGTTATGGCAGTAGTCTAGGGGTTATGGCAGTAGTCTAGTGGTTATGGCAGTAGTCTAGTGGTTATGGCAGTAGTCTAGGGGTTATGGCAGTAGTCTAGGGGTTATGGCAGTAGTCTAGGGGTTATGGCAGTAGTCTAGGGGTTGTGGCAGTAGTCTAGTGGTTATGGCAGTAGTCTAGGGGTTATGGCAGTAGTCTAGTGGTTATGGCAGTAGTCTAGGGGTTATGGCAGTAGTCTAGGGGTTATGGCAGTAGTCTAGTGTGAGGGGTTATGGCAGTAGTCTAGTGTGAGGGGTTATGGCAGTAGTCTAGGGGTTATGGCAGTAGTCTAGTGTGATGGGTTATGGCAGTAGTCTAGAGGTTATGGCAGTAGTCTAGAGGTTATGGCAGTAGTCTAGAGGTTATGGCAGTAGTCTAGTGTGAGGCGTTGTGGCAGTAGTCTAGTGTGAGGCGTTATGGCAGTAGTCTAGTGTGAGGGGTTATGGCAGTAGTCTAGGGGTTATGGCAGTAGTCTAGTGTGAGGGGTTATGGCAGTAGTCTAGTGTGAGGGGTTATGGCAGTAGTCTAGTGTGAGGGGTTATGGCAATAGTCTAGGGGTTATGGCAATAGTCTAGGGGTTATGGCAATAGTCTAGGGGTTATGGCAATAGTCTAGGGGTTATGGCAGTAGTCTAGTGTGAGGGGTTATGGCAGTAGTCTAGTGTGAGGGGTTAAGACAGGGGAAACGGTGTTGCAGTAGTCTAGTGTGAGGGGTTATGGCAGGGGAAACGGTGTGGCAGTAGTCTAGTGTGAGGGGTTAAGACAGGGGAAACGGTGTTACAGTAGTCCAGTGTGAGGGGTTAAGACAGGGGAAACGGTGATACAGTAGTCCAGTGTTTTGGGAATAATGACACGCAAACTTTTGTGTTCACATTGGCCTGAAAAAGGGAACCGGACCCTGGCATTAAAGCAAACCGAAATCAGTCTACCTGTCAAGATGGCCTCGCTTTGGGGGGCTTTGGGGGGCTCATTTGAGGGCGTCTGAGTTCCTTTGAAGTGTTTACATTGCACATAAAATGAATTGAACCGCACAGAGTTGACAAAAATTGGTTGAAAGTGGAAAACACCCTCAGATGTCATGGGAAAGACGTCATATTTCAGTAACTAAAAGTACCTTTACCAGCCATCACATTCTAACCATTTTACAACGTCACCATGACCATGACGGCCGCATTGCAGACCGCACAGTGAAAACCCCTGCCTGACGAATGTCATTTTCATTTAATGCACGTTAACACTCACTTTGAAGTATACACATGGCGATACACATTATATAGTGACTCCAAAGCAGGTGCTGTACCATCTATCATCTAACTTTTATAATTGAATCGTTATTATTCTCAAACAGTCAAAGTTCAGTATGTTAGCCGTTTAACTCCGTGTCTCAGCAGTTACCTGCACCACATCGGAAGCGTGGAAGCCAGCTGTGTTCTGGTAAAGGAGGTCCATGCGGACATTCGCTACGAAAGTATTGTAGGTTGCAGGTGCAGGTGCATTGGGAAATGCCACCTTTCTGGTCAATGCAGGGGAACTCTGTTCCCAGGATGATATTAAAATAGTATTGATCTCTATTGATGTTGTGTACTGCGAACGCAACAATAATGGTTGTATTTCAAATCTGATCAGTATGTTAAAACTTTATATCATTATAGTTTGTAATTGCACATGGATTCAAATTCAGATTCAGATCAGCTTTATTATCCCACCAGGGGGAAATTCATTTGGTCATGCTCTTAAAAAGTACATGAAACATTAAAACACAGAAACGACAAAAAAAAATGTATTCAAAGTGCTATAGTTACAGATTTTAAGTGAAAGTGCATTAAGCTGTACAGTATACCCAATGTTTTGCAGACTCCCCTTCATGTTGGGAATGGACCTGGCCACTCCCTAAATATTGTCTGTCAACCCCTTTCTTGTGACTGGAGTTGTATAGATGGGTTAGCTGACAACTTCACAAAAACAATGCACACGTTTCAATGTGTTGTGAATCTGGATGGACCGAGAAACAATGACAATAAACTGCCATGTGGGGAATCGTAGGTGGCTTGTTTCAACTAGTTTTATCTTGTTCATGATAGCACGTCTTGTTTTGAGGTGTTTTGACTGTTGTCACACCTATAAAATATGGATAAAATGTGCTTGCTAGATAACGAAAAACTCTAACAATGTACTTGAGAAACATTGTGCAAATGTGTTTATGTTTTCAATAAATATTTGGAGTGTCACGGACGATGCTGGAAGAAGACCAAGGTGCAGCGTGGTGAGCGTACATTTTCCTATTATTTAGAAAAATGACGCCAACAAAACAACAGACGAAGAAAACAACCGTGAAGCTTACAGCACTAAGTGCCACTAACAAAAGTCAACTACCCACACCGAAAGGAGGGAAAAGGGCTACCTAAATATGGTTCCAAATCAGAGACAACGATAGACAGCTGTCCCTGAATGAGAACCATACGCGGCCAAAACAAAGAAATACAAAAACATAGAGAATAGAACGTAGAATGCCCACCCAAATCACACCCTGACAAAACCAAAATGGAGACAAAAAAAGGCTCTCTAAGGTCAGGGCATGACATGGAGACTAAATATAGTTTACATGATGTCAACAGTCTGTTTGCCCCATAGATACACACGCATCGGTTTTGTTGCGTAAAATAAAAAAAGAAGACGACGCCCGAGAAGATGGCTGACGTTTACGTGCTCCTAACCGATTGTGTTTTTATGTTAGTTGTTTTGTGTTGTTTGTAACTTATTTTCTTACTTATCTTGTATTGTTAATTTACTGCTGCTCTTTAACTACTTGTTACTTTTATTTCTTATTCTTATTCATATTTTTTAAGCTGCATTGTTGGTTTGGGACTTGTAAGAAAGTGTTTCCCGTGTGGCTCAGTTGGTAGAGCATGGCGCTTACAACGCCAGGGTTGTGGGTGCAATTCCCACGGGGGGACCAGGGTTAAATTCCCACGGGGGGACCAGGATGAATATGTATGAACTTTCCAAATTGTAAGTCGCTCTGGATAAGAGCGTCTGCTAAATAATGTAAATGTAAGATCTACTACACCTGTTGTATTCAGCGCATGTAACTAATAACATTTGATTTGATTTTAACAACCAACACATCTATGTTACATTCTTTTCCTGCACTTTTGACCTGAGTTCTTTATGACAGTTGACTTCTTTAGGACAGTTGAGTTCTTTATGACAGTTGAGTTCTTTATGACAGTTGAGTTCTTTAGGACAGTTGAGTTCTTTAGGACAGTTGAGTTCTTTAGGACAGTTGAGTTCTTTAGGACAGTTGAGTTCTTTATGACAGTTGAGTTCTTTAGGACAGTTGAGTTCTTTATGACAGTTGAGTTCTTTATGACAGTTGAGTTCTTTAGGACAGTTGAGTTCTTTATGACAGTTGAGTTCTTTATGACAGTTGAGTTCTTTAGGACAGTTGAGTTCTTTAGGACAGTTGAGTTCTTTAGGACAGTTGAGTTCTTTATGACAGTTTAGTTCTTTAGGACAGTTGAGTTCTTTAGGACAGTTGAGTTCTTTATGACAGTTGAGTTCTTTATGACAGTTGAGTTCTTTAGGACAGTTGAGTTCTTTATGACAGTTGAGTTCTTTTGGACAGTTGAGTTCTTTAGGACAGTTGAGTTCTTTATGACAGTTGAGTTCTTTTGGACAGTTGAGTTCTTTAGGGCAGTTGAGTTCTTTATGACAGTTGAGTTCTTTAGGACAGTTGAGTTCTTTAGGACAGTTGAGTTCTTTAGGACAGTTGAGTTCTTTTAGGACAGTTGAGTTCTTTATGACAGTTGAGTTCTTTATGACAGTTGAGTTATTTTGGACAGTTGAGTTCTTTAGGACAGTTGAGTTCTTTAGGACAGTTGAGTTCTTTAGGACAGTTGAGTTCTTTAGGACAGTTGAGTTCTTTAGGACAGTTGAGTTCTTTAGGACAGTTGAGTTCTTTATGACAGTTGAGTTCTTTTGGACAGTTGAGTTCTTTAGGACAGTTGAGTTCTTTAGGACAGTTGAGTTCTTTAGGACAGTTGAGTTCTTTATGACAGTTGAGTTCTTTAGGACAGTTGAGTTCTTTTGGACAGTTGAGTTCTTTATGACAGTTGAGTTCTTTATGACAGTTGAGTTCTTTAGGACAGTTGAGTTCTTTAGGACAGTTGAGTTCTTTATGACAGTTGAGTTCTTTATGACAGTTGAGTTCTTTAGGTCAGTTGAGTTCTTTATGACAGTTGAGTTCTTTATGACAGTTGAGTTCTTTATGACAGTTGAGTTCTTTATGACAGTTGAGTTCTTTAGGACAGTTGAGTTCTTTAGGACAGTTGAGTTCTTTATGACAGTTGAGTTCTTTATGACAGTTGAGTTCTTTAGGACAGTTGAGTTCTTTAGGACAGTTTAGTTCTTTAGGACAGTTGAGTTCTTTAGCACAGTTGAGTTCTTTAGGACAGTTGAGTTCTTTATGACAGTTGAGTTCTTTATGACAGTTGAGTTCTTTAGGACAGTTGAGTTCTTTTTGACAGTTGAGTTCTTTTGGACAGTTGAGTTCTTTAGGACAGTTGAGTTCTTTAGGACAGTTGAGTTCTTTAGGACAGTTGAGTTCTTTAGGACAGTTGAGTTCTTTAGGACAGTTGAGTTCTTTAGGACAGTTGAGTTCTTTAGGACAGTTGAGTTCTTTAGGACAGTTGAGTTCTTTAGGACAGTTGAGTTCTTTATGACAGTTGAGTTCTTTAGGACAGTTGAGTTCTTTATGACAGTTGAGTTCTTTTGGACAGTTGAGTTCTTTTGGACAGTTGAGTTCTTTAGGACAGTTGAGTTCTTTATGACAGTTGAGTTCTTTAGGACAGTTGAGTTCTTTAGGACAGTTGAGTTCTTTAGGACAGTTGAGTTCTTTAGGACAGTTGATTTCTTTATGACAGTTGAGTTCTTTTGGACAGTTGAGTTCTTTTGGACAGTTGAGTTCTTTAGGACAGTTGAGTTCTTTAGGACAGTTGAGTTCTTTAGGACAGTTGAGTTCTTTAGGACAGTTGAGTTCTTTAGGACAGTTGAGTTCTTTATGACAGTTGAGTTCTTTATGACAGTTGAGTTCTTTTGGACAGTTGAGTTCTTTAGGACAGTTGAGTTCTTTAGGACAGTTGAGTTCTTTCGGACAGTTGAGTTCTTTATGACAGTTGAGTTCTTTAGGACAGTTGAGTTCTTTTGCACAGTTGAGTTCTTTATGACAGTTGAGTTCTTTATGACAGTTGAGTTATTTATGACAGTTGAGTTCTTTAGGTCAGTTGAGTTCTTTATGACAGTTGAGTTCTTTATGACAGTTGAGTTCTTTATGACAGTTGAGTTCTTTATGACAGTTGAGTTCTTTAGGACAGTTGAGTTCTTTAGGACAGTTGAGTTCTTTAGGACAGTTGAGTTCTTTATGACAGTTGAGTTCTTTATGACAGTTGAGTTCTTTATGACAGTTGAGTTCTTTAGGACAGTTGAGTTCTTTATGACAGTTTAGTTCTTTAGGACAGTTGAGTTCTTTAGGACAGTTGAGTTCTTTAGGACAGTTGAGTTCTTTATGACAGTTGAGTTCTTTATGACAGTTGAGTTCTTTATGACAGTTGAGTTCTTTAGGACAGTTGAGTTCTTTAGGACAGTTGAGTTCTTTATGACAGTTGACTTCTTTAGGACAGTTGACTTCTTTAGGACAGTTGAGTTCTTTATGACAGTTGAGTTCTTTAGGACAGTTGAGTTCTTTAGGACAGTTGAGTTCTTTAGGACAGTTGAGTTCTTTAGGACAGTTGAGTTCTTTAGGACAGTTGAGTTCTTTTGGACAGTTGAGTTCTTTAGGACAGTTGAGTTCTTTTGGACAGTTGAGTTCTTTAGGACAGTTGAGTTCTTTATGACAGTTGAGATCTTTAGGACAGTTGAGTTCTTTAGGACAGTTGAGTTCTTTAGGACAGTTGAGTTCTTTAGGACAGTTGAGTTCTTTAGGACAGTTGAGTTCTTTATGACAGTTGAGTTCTTTAGGACAGTTGAGTTCTTTAGGACAGTTGAGTTCTTTATGACAGTTGAGTTCTTTAGGACAGTTGAGATCTTTAGGACAGTTGAGTTCTTTATGACAGTTGAGTTCTTTATGACAGTTGAGTTCTTTATGACAGTTGAGTTCTTTTGGACAGTTGAGTTCTTTAGGACAGTTGAGTTCTTTATGACAGTTGAGATCTTTAGGACAGTTGAGTTCTTTAGGACAGTTGAGTTCTTTAGGACAGTTGAGTTCTTTAGGACAGTTGAGTTCTTTATGACAGTTGAGTTCTTTAGGACAGTTGAGTTCTTTAGGACAGTTGAGTTCTTTAGGACAGTTGAGTTCTTTATGACAGTTTAGTTCTTTAGGACAGTTGAGTTCTTTAGGACAGTTGAGTTCTTTAGGACAGTTGAGTTCTTTATGACAGTTGAGTTCTTTATGACAGTTGAGTTCTTTAGGACAGTTGAGTTCTTTATGACAGTTGAGTTCTTTATGACAGTTGAGTTCTTTAGGACAGTTGAGTTCTTTATGACAGTTGAGTTCTTTATGACAGTTGAGTTCTTTTGGACAGTTGAGTTCTTTAGGACAGTTGAGTTCTTTATGACAGTTGAGTTCTTTGGGACAGTTGAGTTCTTTAGGACAGTTGAGTTCTTTAGGACAGTTGAGTTCTTTAGGACAGTTGAGTTCTTTAGGACAGTTGAGTTCTTTAGGACAGTTGAGTTCTTTAGGACAGTTGAGTTCTTTAGGACAGTTGAGTTCTTTAGGACAGTTGAGTTCTTTAGGACAGTTGAGTTCTTTATGACAGTTGAGTTCTTTAGGACAGTTGAGTTCTTTATGACAGTTGAGTTCTTTTGGACAGTTGAGTTCTTTTGGACAGTTGAGTTCTTTAGGACAGTTGAGTTCTTTATGACAGTTGAGTTCTTTAGGACAGTTGAGTTCTTTAGGACAGTTGAGTTCTTTAGGACAGTTGAGTTCTTTAGGACAGTTGATTTCTTTATGACAGTTGAGTTCTTTTGGACAGTTGAGTTCTTTTGGACAGTTGAGTTCTTTAGGACAGTTGAGTTCTTTAGGACAGTTGAGTTCTTTAGGACAGTTGAGTTCTTTAGGACAGTTGAGTTCTTTAGGACAGTTGAGTTCTTTATGACAGTTGAGTTCTTTATGACAGTTGAGTTCTTTTGGACAGTTGAGTTCTTTAGGACAGTTGAGTTCTTTAGGACAGTTGAGTTCTTTCGGACAGTTGAGTTCTTTATGACAGTTGAGTTCTTTAGGACAGTTGAGTTCTTTTGCACAGTTGAGTTCTTTATGACAGTTGAGTTCTTTATGACAGTTGAGTTATTTATGACAGTTGAGTTCTTTAGGTCAGTTGAGTTCTTTATGACAGTTGAGTTCTTTATGACAGTTGAGTTCTTTATGACAGTTGAGTTCTTTATGACAGTTGAGTTCTTTAGGACAGTTGAGTTCTTTAGGACAGTTGAGTTCTTTAGGACAGTTGAGTTCTTTATGACAGTTGAGTTCTTTATGACAGTTGAGTTCTTTATGACAGTTGAGTTCTTTAGGACAGTTGAGTTCTTTATGACAGTTTAGTTCTTTAGGACAGTTGAGTTCTTTAGGACAGTTGAGTTCTTTAGGACAGTTGAGTTCTTTATGACAGTTGAGTTCTTTATGACAGTTGAGTTCTTTATGACAGTTGAGTTCTTTAGGACAGTTGAGTTCTTTAGGACAGTTGAGTTCTTTATGACAGTTGACTTCTTTAGGACAGTTGACTTCTTTAGGACAGTTGAGTTCTTTATGACAGTTGAGTTCTTTAGGACAGTTGAGTTCTTTAGGACAGTTGAGTTCTTTAGGACAGTTGAGTTCTTTAGGACAGTTGAGTTCTTTAGGACAGTTGAGTTCTTTTGGACAGTTGAGTTCTTTAGGACAGTTGAGTTCTTTTGGACAGTTGAGTTCTTTAGGACAGTTGAGTTCTTTATGACAGTTGAGATCTTTAGGACAGTTGAGTTCTTTAGGACAGTTGAGTTCTTTAGGACAGTTGAGTTCTTTAGGACAGTTGAGTTCTTTAGGACAGTTGAGTTCTTTATGACAGTTGAGTTCTTTAGGACAGTTGAGTTCTTTAGGACAGTTGAGTTCTTTATGACAGTTGAGTTCTTTAGGACAGTTGAGATCTTTAGGACAGTTGAGTTCTTTATGACAGTTGAGTTCTTTATGACAGTTGAGTTCTTTATGACAGTTGAGTTCTTTTGGACAGTTGAGTTCTTTAGGACAGTTGAGTTCTTTATGACAGTTGAGATCTTTAGGACAGTTGAGTTCTTTAGGACAGTTGAGTTCTTTAGGACAGTTGAGTTCTTTAGGACAGTTGAGTTCTTTATGACAGTTGAGTTCTTTAGGACAGTTGAGTTCTTTAGGACAGTTGAGTTCTTTAGGACAGTTGAGTTCTTTATGACAGTTTAGTTCTTTAGGACAGTTGAGTTCTTTAGGACAGTTGAGTTCTTTAGGACAGTTGAGTTCTTTATGACAGTTGAGTTCTTTATGACAGTTGAGTTCTTTAGGACAGTTGAGTTCTTTATGACAGTTGAGTTCTTTATGACAGTTGAGTTCTTTAGGACAGTTGAGTTCTTTATGACAGTTGAGTTCTTTATGACAGTTGAGTTCTTTTGGACAGTTGAGTTCTTTAGGACAGTTGAGTTCTTTATGACAGTTGAGTTCTTTGGGACAGTTGAGTTCTTTAGGACAGTTGAGTTCTTTAGGACAGTTGAGTTCTTTAGGACAGTTGAGTTCTTTAGGACAGTTGAGTTCTTTATGACAGTTGAGTTATTTTGGACAGTTGAGTTCTTTAGGACAGTTGAGTTCTTTAGGACAGTTGAGTTCTTTAGGACAGTTGAGTTCTTTAGGACAGTTGAGTTCTTTAGGACAGTTGAGTTCTTTTGGACAGTTGAGTTCTTTTGGACAGTTGAGTTCTTTAGGACAGTTGAGTTCTTTAGGACAGTTGAGTTCTTTAGGACAGTTGAGTTCTTTATGACAGTTGAGTTCTTTAGGACAGTTGAGTTCTTTTGGACAGTTGAGTTCTTTATGACAGTTGAGTTCTTTATGACAGTTGAGTTCTTTATGACAGTTGAGTTCTTTAGGACAGTTGAGTTCTTTAGGACAGTTGAGTTCTTTATGACAGTTGAGTTCTTTATGACAGTTGAGTTCTTTAGGTCAGTTGAGTTCTTTATGACAGTTGAGTTCTTTATGACAGTTGAGTTCTTTATGACAGTTGAGTTCTTTATGACAGTTGAGTTCTTTAGGACAGTTGAGTTCTTTAGGACAGTTGAGTTCTTTATGACAGTTGAGTTCTTTATGACAGTTGAGTTCTTTATGACAGTTGAGTTCTTTAGGACAGTTGAGTTCTTTATGACAGTTTAGTTCTTTAGGACAGTTGAGTTCTTTAGGACAGTTGAGTTCTTTAGGACAGTTGAGTTCTTTATGACAGTTGAGTTCTTTAGGACAGTTGAGTTCTTTAGGACAGTTGAGTTCTTTATGACAGTTGAGTTCTTTTGGACAGTTGAGTTCTTTAGGACAGTTGAGTTCTTTAGGAGAGTTGAGTTCTTTAGGACAGTTGAGTTCTTTAGGACAGTTGAGTTCTTTAGGACAGTTGAGTTCTTTATGACAGTTGAGTTCTTTAGGACAGTTGAGTTCTTTAGGACAGTTGAGTTCTTTAGGACAGTTGAGTTCTTTAGGACAGTTGAGTTCTTTATGACAGTTGAGTTCTTTAGGACAGTTGAGTTCTTTATGACAGTTGAGTTCTTTATGACAGTTGAGTTCTTTTGGACAGTTGAGTTCTTTAGGACAGTTGAGTTCTTTAGGACAGTTGAGTTCTTTAGGACAGTTGAGTTCTTTATGACAGTTGAGTTCTTTATGACAGTTGAGTTCTTTAGGACAGTTGAGTTCTTTAGGACAGTTGAGTTCTTTATGACAGTTGAGTTCTTTAGGACAGTTGAGTTCTTTCGGACAGTTGAGTTCTTTAGGACAGTTGAGTTCTTTAGGACAGTTGAGTTCTTTATGACAGTTGAGTTCTTTATGACAGTTGAGTTCTTTAGGACAGTTGAGTTCTTTATGACAGTTTAGTTCTTTAGGACAGTTGAGTTCTTTAGGACAGTTGAGTTCTTTAGGACAGTTGAGTTCTTTAGGACAGTTGAGTTCTTTATGACAGTTGAGTTCTTTAGGACAGTTGAGTTCTTTATGACAGTTGAGTTCTTTATGACAGTTGAGTTCTTTATGACAGTTGAGTTCTTTATGACAGTTGAGTTCTTTAGGACAGTTGAGTTCTTTATGACAGTTGAGTTCTTTTGGACAGTTGAGTTCTTTAGGACAGTTGAGTTCTTTATGACAGTTGAGTTCTTTTGGACAGTTGAGTTCTTTAGGACAGTTGAGTTCTTTATGACAGTTGAGTTCTTTAGGACAGTTGAGTTCTTTAGGACAGTTGAGTTCTTTAGGACAGTTGAGTTCTTTAGGACAGTTGAGTTCTTTATGACAGTTGAGTTCTTTAGGACAGTTGAGTTCTTTAGGACAGTTGAGTTCTTTAGGACAGTTGAGTTCTTTATGACAGTTGACTTCTTTAGGACAGTTGACTTCTTTAGGACAGTTGAGTTCTTTATGACAGTTGAGTTCTTTAGGACAGTTGAGTTCTTTATGACAGTTGAGTTCTTTAGGACAGTTTAGTTCTTTATGACAGTTGAGTTCTTTATGACAGTTGAGTTCTTTAGGACAGTTGAGTTCTTTAGGACAGTTGAGTTCTTTAGGACAGTTGAGTTCTTTATGACAGTTGAGTTCTTTAGGACAGTTGAGTTCTTTAGGACAGTTTAGTTCTTTAGGACAGTTGAGTTCTTTAGGACAGTTGAGTTCTTTAGGACAGTTGAGTTCTTTAGGACAGTTGAGTTCTTTAGGACAGTTGAGATCTTTAGGATAGTTGAGTTCTTTAGGACAGTTGAGTTCTTTAGGACAGTTGAGTTCTTTTGGACAGTTGAGTTCTTTAGGACAGTTGAGTTCTTTATGACAGTTGAGATCTTTAGGACAGTTGAGTTCTTTAGGACAGTTGAGTTCTTTAGGACAGTTGAGTTCTTTAGGACAGTTGAGTTCTTTAGGACAGTTGAGTTCTTTATGACAGTTGAGTTCTTTAGGACAGTTGAGTT
Source organism: Salvelinus fontinalis (assembly GCF_029448725.1). Classification (NCBI taxonomy): domain Eukaryota; kingdom Metazoa; phylum Chordata; class Actinopteri; order Salmoniformes; family Salmonidae; genus Salvelinus; species Salvelinus fontinalis. The sequence goes on from NC_074680.1 coordinate 42,529,983, forward strand.
CTTTATGACAGTTGAGTTCTTTATGACAGTTGAGTTCTTTATGACAGTTGAGTTCTTTAGGACAGTTGAGTTCTTTAGGACAGTTGAGTTCTTTATGACAGTTGAGTTCTTTAGGACAGTTGAGTTCTTTAGGACAGTTGAGTTCTTTATGACAGTTGAGTTCTTTAGGACAGTTGAGATCTTTAGGACAGTTGAGTTCTTTATGACAGTTGAGTTCTTTAGGACAGTTTAGTTCTTTATGACAGTTGAGTTCTTTATGACAGTTGAGTTCTTTAGGACAGTTGAGTTCTTTAGGACAGTTGAGTTCTTTAGGACAGTTGAGTTCTTTATGACAGTTGAGTTCTTTAGGACAGTTGAGTTCTTTAGGACAGTTTAGTTCTTTAGGACAGTTGAGTTCTTTAGGACAGTTGAGTTCTTTATGACAGTTGAGTTCTTTAGGACAGTTGAGTTCTTTAGGACAGTTGAGTTCTTTTGGACAGTTGAGTTCTTTAGGACAGTTGAGTTCTTTAGGACAGTTGAGATCTTTAGGACAGTTGAGTTCTTTAGGACAGTTGAGTTCTTTAGGACAGTTGAGTTCTTTTGGACAGTTGAGTTCTTTATGACAGTTGAGATCTTTAGGACAGTTGAGTTCTTTAGGACAGTTGAGTTCTTTAGGACAGTTGAGTTCTTTAGGACAGTTGAGTTCTTTATGACAGTTGAGTTCTTTATGACAGTTGAGTTCTTTATGACAGTTGAGTTCATTAGGACAGTTGAGTTCTTTAGGACAGTTGAGTTCTTTATGACAGTTGAGTTCTTTAGGACAGTTGAGTTCTTTAGGACAGTTGAGTTCTTTATGACAGTTGAGTTCTTTAGGACAGTTGAGATCTTTAGGACAGTTGAGTTCTTTATGACAGTTGAGTTCTTTAGGACAGTTTAGTTCTTTATGACAGTTGAGTTCTTTATGACAGTTGAGTTCTTTAGGACAGTTGAGTTCTTTATGACAGTTGAGTTCTTTATGACAGTTGAGTTCTTTATGACAGTTGAGTTCTTTAGGACAGTTGAGTTCTTTAGGACAGTTTAGTTCTTTAGGACAGTTGAGTTCTTTAGGACAGTTGAGTTCTTTATGACAGTTGAGTTCTTTATGACAGTTGAGTTCTTTAGGACAGTTGAGTTCTTTAGGACAGTTGAGTTCTTTAGGACAGTTGAGTTCTTTATGACAGTTGAGTTCTTTAGGACAGTTGAGTTCTTTAGGACAGTTGAGTTCTTTATGACAGTTGAGTTCTTTAGGACAGTTGAGTTCTTTATGACAGTTGAGTTCTTTAGGACAGTTGAGTTCTTTATGACAGTTGAGTTCTTTAGGACAGTTGAGTTCTTTATGACAGTTGAGTTCTTTAGGACAGTTGAGTTCTTTATGACAGTTGAGTTCTTTATGACAGTTGAGTTCTTTAGGACAGTTGAGTTCTTTAGGACAGTTGAGTTCTTTAGGACAGTTTAGTTCTTTAGGACAGTTGAGTTCTTTAGGACAGTTGAGTTCTTTATGACAGATGAGTTCTTTATGACAGTTGAGTTCTTTAGGACAGTTGAGTTCTTTAGGACAGTTGAGTTCTTTATGACAGTTGAGTTCTTTAGGACAGTTGAGTTCTTTAGGACAGTTGAGTTCTTTAGGACAGTTGAGTTCTTTAGGACAGTTGAGTTCTTTATGACAGTTGAGTTCTTTAGGACAGTTTAGTTCTTTAGGACAGTTGAGTTCTTTAGGACAGTTGAGTTCTTTATGACAGATGAGTTCTTTATGACAGTTGAGTTCTTTAGGACAGTTGAGTTCTTTAGGACAGTTGAGTTCTTTATGACAGTTGAGTTCTTTAGGACAGTTGAGTTCTTTAGGACAGTTGAGTTCTTTAGGACAGTTGAGTTCTTTAGGACAGTTGAGTTCTTTAGGACAGTTGAGTTCTTTATGACAGTTGAGTTCTTTAGGACAGTTGAGTTCTTTATGACAGTTGCGTTCTTTATGACAGTTGAGTTCTTTAGGACAGTTGAGTTCTTTAGGACAGTTGAGTTCTTAAGGACAGTTGAGTTCTTTAGGACAGTTGAGTTCTTAAGGACAGTTGAGTTCTTTAGGACAGTTTAGTTCTTTAGGACAGTTGAGTTCTTTAGGACAGTTGAGTTCTTTAGGACAGTTGAGTTCTTTTGGACAGTTGAGTTCTTTTGGACAGTTGAGTTCTTTAGGACAGTTGAGTTCTTTAGGACAGTTGAGTTCTTTTGGACAGTTGAGTTCTTTAGGACAGTTGAGTTCTTTAGGACAGTTGAGTTCTTTAGGACAGTTGAGTTCTTTATGACAGTTGAGTTCTTTAGGACAGTTCAGTTCTTTAGGACAGTTCAGTTCTTTAGTACAATTGAAAATGTTGAGAATAAAACTCCTAGACGCTTGTACCCTATCTCAGTGTTTCTCGTTGCCTCCTTGGTCATCCCTAGCAATGACGTCGCAAGTACTTCATAATACCGTCACTGCAACCACTTTTGTCCTCTGTGAAAGTGCCATGTCAGACATGACAGTTAAAAACTGATAAAACAGGCATCTCCCGTAGCCAGCTATGAGCCTCTTGATTAAGACGAATGGAGAGAGGAGATGGCCGCAGTCAGATCTGTATGGATGAGAGACTTTGGCCTCAGCTGGCTTGTCTTTGGTGTTGTTTTTCGCCTGAGGGTGAAAGACTCTGATATAGCATGAGGACTGCATGCCGGACAAACTACAGAGAAGAGCCTGTTTTACACTGTCTAAATATATTGCCTACACCAGTGGTTCTCAAGTCCAGTCCTCCAGTACCCCCAACAGCACAACTCCTCCAGTACCCCCAACAGCACAACTCCTCCAGTACCCCCAACAGCCCAACTCCAGTCCTCAAGTACGCCCCAACAGCCCAACTCCAGACTTACAGTATGCCTCAACAGCACAACTCCAGTCCTTCAGTACCCCCAACAGCCCAACTCCTCCAGTACCCCAACAGCCCAACTCCTCCAGTACCCCCAACAGCCCAACTCCTCCAGTACCCCCAACAGCCCAACTCCTCCAGTACCCCCAACAGCCCAACTCCTCCAGTACCGCCAACAGCCCAACTCCTCCAGTACCCCCAACAGCCCAACTCCTCCAGTACCCCAACAGCCCAACTCCTCCAGTACCCCCAACAGCCCAACTCCTCCAGTACCCCCAACAGCCCAACTCCTCCAGTACCCCCAACAGCCCAACTCCTCCAGTACCCCCAACAGCCCAACTCCTCCAGTACCGCCAACAGCCCAACTCCTCCAGTACCCCCAACAGCCCAACTTCTCCAGTACCCCAACAGCCCAACTCCTCCAGTACCCCCAACAGCCCAACTCCTCCAGTACCCCCAACAGCCCAACTCCTCCAGTACCCCCAACAGCCCAACTCCTCCAGTACCCCAACAGCCCAACTCCTCCAGTACCCCCAACAGCCCAACTCCTCCAGTACCACCAACAGCCCAACTCCTCCAGTACCCCCAACAGCCCAACTCCTCCAGTACCCCAACAGCCCAACTCCTCCAGTACCCCCAACAGCCCAACTCCTCCAGTACCGCCAACAGCCCAACTCCTCCAGTACCCCCAACAGCCCAACTCCTCCAGTACCCCCAACAGCCCAACTCCTCCAGTACCCCAACAGCCCAACTCCTCCAGTACCCCCAACAGCCCAACTCCTCCAGTACCCCCAACAGCCCAACTCCTCCAGTACCCCCAACAGCCCAACTCCTCCAGTACCCCAACAGCCCAACTCCTCCAGTATCCCAACAGCCCAACTCCTCCAGTACCCCCAACAGCCCAACTCCTCCAGTACCCCCAACAGCCCAACTCCTCCAGTACCCCCAACAGCCCAACTCCTCCAGTACCCCAACAGCCCAACTCCTCCAGTACCCCAACAGCCCAACTCCTCCAGTACCCCAACAGCCCAACTCCTCCAGTACCGCCAACAGCCCAACTCCTCCAGTACCCCCAACAGCCCAACTCCTCCAGTACCCCCAACAGCCCAACTCCTCCAGTACCCCTAACAGCCCAACTCCTCCAGTACCCCCAACAGCCCAACTCCTCCAGTATCCCAACAGCCCAACTCCTCCAGTACCCCCAACAAACTCACAGGACTCACAGTAGCCCCAGACAAACTCACAGGATTCAACTCATTGATGGGATGATGATTAGTTGAAAAGTTGATTCAGGTGTGCTTGTCCAGTGCTACAATAACAACAACAACAAACACACAGTGGGAGATGTCATCAGCACTCCTTTCACAAGTCTCCCAAAAATGTGTGTTTTGTGACCGAGAGGCACCTTTTCATTATAACAGGAAACACGTTCCTAGCGTGTGAGGAACATGTTTGCTGGCCTCATAAACACTAGCCAGCTAGCTAATTCTTTAAAAAACTTTTTTTTTTAGGCCTCCCGGGTGGCACTAGAGACTCTGGGTCCGAGCCCAGGCTCTGTCACATCCGGCCGCGACCGGGAGGTCCATGGGGCGACGCACAATTGGCCTAGCGTCGTCCGGGTTAGGGAGGGTTTGGCCGTTAGGGATATCCTTGTCTCATCGTGCATTAGTGACACATTGGTGCGGCTGGCTTCCGGGTTGGATGCGCGCTGTGTTAAGAAGCAGTGCGGCTTGGTTGGGTTGTGTTTCGGAGGACGCATGGCTCTCGACCTTCGTCTCTCCCGAGCCCGTACGGGAGTTGTAGCGATGAGATAAGACAGTAACGACTAACAATTCGTTACCACACAATTGGGGAGAAAAAGACGGTAAAAATTATAAAAAAATTGTATTTTTTGTTTGGCAAGTTACCGTTACTTGCTGGCTAGTTAGCTACAGAGGTTAGCTGGCTAGTTAACTACATAAGTTAGCTGGCTAGTTAGCTACAGAGGTTAGCTGGCTAGTTAGCTACAGAGGTTAGCTGGCTAGTTAGCTACAGAGGTTAGCTACAGTAGTTAGCTACAGAGGTTAGCTGGCTTGTTAGCTACAGAGGTTAGCTGGCTAGTTAGCTACAGAGGTTAGCTAGAGTAGTTAACTACAGAGGTTAGCTGGCTTGTTAGCTACAGAGGTTAGCTGGCTAGTTAGCTACAGAGGTTAGCTGGCTAGTTAGCTACAGAGGTTAGCTACAGTAGTTAGCTACAGAGGTTAGCTGGCTTGTTAGCTACAGAGGTTAGCTGGCTAGTTAGCTACAGAGGTTAGCTGGCTAGTTAGCTACAGAGGTTAGCTGGCTAGTTAGCTACAGAGGTTAGCTGGCTAGTTAGCTACATAAGTTAGCTGGCTTGTTAGCTACATAAGTTAGCTGGCTTGTTAGCTACAGAGGTTAGCTGGCTAGTTAGCTACAGAGGTTAGCTGGCTAGTTAGCTACATAAGTTAGCTGGCTTGTTAGCTACAGAGGTTAGCTGGCTAGTTAGCTACAGAGGGTAGCTGGCTAGTTAGCTACATAAGTTAGCTGGCTTGTTAGCTACATAAGTTAGCTGGCTTGTTAGCTACAGAGGTTAGCTGGCTAGTTAGCTACAGAGGTTAGCTGGCTAGTTAGCTACATAAGTTAGCTGGCTAGTTAGCTACAGAGGTTAGCTGGCTAGTTAGCTACAGAAGTTAGCTGGCTAGTTAGCTACAGAGGTTAGCTACAGTAGTTAGCTACAGGAGTTAGCTGGCTAGTTAGCTACAGAAGTTAGCTGGCTAGTTAGCTACAGAGGTTAGCTAGAGTAGTTAGCTACAGAAGTTAGCTGGCTAGTTAGCTACAGAAGTTAGCTGGCTAGTTAGCTACAGAGGTTAGCTGGTTAGCTGGCTAGTTAGCTACAGTAGTTAGCTGGCTAGTTAGCTACAAATGTTAGCTACAGTAGTTAGATACAGTAGTTAGCTGGTTAGTTAGCTACAGAGGTTAGCTGGCTAGTTAGCTACAGGGGTTAGCTGGCTAGTTAGCTACAGTAGTTAGCTACTGCCATCAGTTGTGTTATTGTCATATTTTTCCTATTTCACTGTTTGTAGAATGCATACAGGGATTAGAACATAGCGTGGGAAAAGGGAATCCGGACACACTGAAGACCTGGTAGACACATTTAAATGTAGGTGTAGATGCATGATGCGTTTGGAACTCCATGATCAGAATACTAAAGCTACATGAACTGTCAAGTCTAGACATGGACTGAGTTAGAATGAACTGAATGTGACCCGGACACTGAGTTAGAATAAACTGAATGTGACCCGGACACTGAGTTAGAATAAACTGAATGTGACCCGGACACTGAGTTAGAAAAAACTGAATGTGACCCGGACACTGAGTTAGAATAAACTGAATGTGACCCGGACACTGAGTTAGAATGAACTGAATGTGACCCGGACACTGAGTTAGAATGAACTGAATGTGACCCGGACACTGAGTTAGAATGAACTGAATGTGACCCGGCTGGAAGGTAATAGTCATGCCTGTATGCATGTATGTCTGCCTATCTGCCTGTCTGTCTGTCTGCCTGTCACTCATCTGTCTAGTCTATCACAATGTCCATAGTGAGAGGTTAATAGCGGTGACAGTGTGCAGAACTGTTAGCTGATAATAGAAGACATGGAATGCATCCCAAATGGGATCCTATTCCCTTTACAGTGTTCAAGTGCACTACTATTGACCTGGGCCCATAGGGCTCTGGGTTAAAAGAAGTGCACAGTATAGGGAATAGAATGCAGTTTGGAACACAGTGTGTCCTGGTGGGAGAGAAAGGACAGTCTCGCCTCGGCTGAGAAGCTTATTATATTTTAATGTAATTTAACGGAACATCGTCGGATTCATCTAATTCATGATTCGAGAAGAAATTCAAGTGACTTTTTTTTAGAAGATTTGGAATATAGAATTTGGAATGTAGAATGCAGATTGTAGAATACAGGATGATGAATGTGGAATTTATCTATAGTAAATCAAGGAAAACAAAAGTGGATGTTTCAATTAATTTCTACTTCAAGCAGTAAGCATGATGAACCAATTAGAATAAATTATTATAATTAATTCTAAGCAGGCTTTTATCACTACTGTAATACATTTACTCAGGAAATGTTTTTCAAAACATTAGCGAGATACATCTAATTCAAGGTGTGGATAAGTCTTCTATATGTTTTGCATGACATTTTTACTTTACTCACTCTCTAAGCCTTCACTTTCTTTCTTATTTCCCTGCATGCATCTCTCCCCTTTATAGGTTTAATCTTGATCCACCTTTTCTCCATCACATTGGCATTCGTTTAAGTGTGTGTAGTCTGCTTGGTGAACGTAAATTAAGTAGACAAATACTAACGAAACATCATTACACAACAGTGCGTAACTAATTAAAAGCTTTTTATTTTGGTTTCTTTGAGTTTCTCCAGATGGACATCTAAGAACTGAGAGAGAGCTGTTCAGAAGCTAACAGAGGAGTGCATTGAACTGGATTCTAGTCTCGGCTAGGGCCTACATCCTCTTGCTTAATAATAGGGATACTTCAATTCTAACTGATAAAAGCAGTAAACAAACAATCACAAATTAAAAAAGCAGGAAACAAACAATCACCCTCTCACATTTGCATGCTGCAATATTTCCAGCACTCGTTTACTGTAAAACAGACAATTATGCCAAGCTTGTTTCCTGGGGGAAAAAAACTAAAAAGACCATTAAAAGACTTGCTTGGTGGATGATTTCCTACAGTTTCTTCCACCTGCTTAAAAGGCAATGGTGTCTGTTATATATATATATATATATATATAGTGTATATGTAGTGTAGTGCACTGTAGTGCTGTGCTTCCAGACAGGTGTTTTCCGATAACGTGACTAAAATAAAACAGATGAAAGTTAATGTTTGGGAGAAGTGTATTCACAAGTAATGAATGGGTTTTATAACTAAACTGGTTAATCCATTTAACATCTCACTGAGGCAGGAGTGTTCTTCAAACATTGTTCACGTTCAAATCGTATCACAATGAAAGATTGCATAAAAATAACCCTTTTTTTCTCTCATTATTGTTTCAAAGAGACCAGTTTTTGTCTTGTTTATTGGCAATGCTCATAGTGTACATCATTTTCTCATGGTACAGAAAGTATATTTAAACCAGAGGGTAACAGAAATGATCAACAGTTTTTTGAAAGACTGCAGGTAAATACCACTCTCTTTGTGTCTTGGTGAACCAGTGGGGTCTAAACAGACTCTCATTAGTCTAGACTCTGATTAGACTCTCTGATTAGACTCTCTGATTAGTCTAATCTCTGATTAGACTCTCTGATTAGTCTCTGATTAGTCTAGACGCTGATTAGACTCTCTGATTAGTCTAGACTCTGATTAGACTCTCTGATTAGACTCTCTGATTAGTCTAGGCTCTGATTAGTCTAGACTCTGATTAGACTTTCTGATTAGTCTAGACTCTGATTAGACTCTCTGATTAGTCTAGACTCTGATTAGACTAGACTCTGATTTGACTCTCTGAATAGTCTAGGCTCTGATTAGACTCTGATTAGACTCTCTGAATAGTCTAGGCTCTGATTAGACTCTCTGATTAGTCTAGACTCTGATTAGACTAGACTCTGATTAGACTCTCTGAATAGTCTAGACTCTGATTAGACTTTCTGATTAGTCTAGACTCTGATTAGACTCTCTGATTAGTCTAGACTCTGATTAGACTAGACTCTGATTAGACTCTCTGAATAGTCTAGGCTCTGATTAGACTCTCTGAATAGTCTAGGCTCTGATTAGACTCTCTGATTAGACTCTGATTTGTCTAGACTCTGATCAGACTAGACTCTGATTAGACTCTGATTAGACTAGACTATGATTAGACTAGACTCAAATTAGACTATACTCTAATTAGACTAGACTAGTCTAGACTGGTTAGAATTTACTCTCTTACAGTGTCTGTGTGGCTGTGGGTTCACAAAGATAGGGTGGGACTTGAAGGTCTTTTTAACACCAATCTGATTGACAAGAACGTGTGAGGGAACGGCTGCACTGACGGAACACAATGACACGTGTCAAAGCGCATGAATGATGATGTTCCTTCAGTCTACTTGCTGGCTCAAACCTTGGCAACAGCTCTGAAAACCAATTTGATACTGCGATGACGTCGCTTGTCACGCTGCTTCTTCTGAAAGAGGTGAAAAATGTGACTTGATGGAAAATGCTTCGAGACAAGTGTGAAATAAGAAGAATGAGAAATAATATCTAATTTGCTGTTATCACACTTCCTGTTTTGGTGATTGCCAATATTGTGCAAGGGGCTCTTCCTGTTCAGGTCGAGCTCTGCTATCTCTTTATTGAAGTTTCTGTAAGCAAGACGGCATTTTGAGAAAAAAAAATGTTAAAAAAATAAGTTAGGAACATGAATCAGAGGGAAGCGGGAACTTTATCGGTGGTAGTGTGGCAGGCTGATAAAATGATCAGCTGTGTGCACTGCTCCTAGAAACATGCGACCACGGGAACCCTAATTAGCACTCTGTTTGTGAAGTTCCCCCGGCTCTCGCTCAGCATCTAAATGACACGCTCAACAATCATTATGAATTTGTGTCTAATTGGGGTTGTTATATAATGATTTGGGTTAGAAAACACCTCAATAACAGAGGAGAAGTCTAGTTTTCGTTTGTAGATGCTGCCGGATGCTCGGGGTGGGGGGGGGGGGGGGGGGGCGTTTAGAGATATTACTTAAGGATGTTTATCGGAATGGAGAACTGTGATCATTTCAGTTTTGCATTTGTGCAAAACTCTGGTTGGTGTTGATGAACTTTTTATTTTGTTATTTCTCTTTTATTCACTGTTGTTGTTGCATTGTCGAGAGGTAAACCTGCAAGAAATCATTTAATTCCACTGTGTACCCCGTGTATATCAAGTGGATATAAACACACTGGAACTTGAACTAAAGACGAAGGTTGCTCAGTATTTCTAAGCAGCCATGTTCAACATGCAAAGGATATTGGAATTCAACAATTAATTTGCCAACTGTAAAAATGTAACAAAGATAACTTCTACAAACACCTTCAAAGACATAAATCTCTAAGGACTCATCTCTCTAAGGACACACCTCTCCAGGTACACACCTCACCAGGTACACACCTCTCCAGGTACACACCTCTCCAGGGACACACCTCACCAGGTACACATCCTAATCATGATTATTCTAGTATTTATTTTATTTAACCTTTATTTTAACCTTTATTTCATCAGGGAAGACATATTGAGACCTAGGTCTCTTGTACAAATGTTTCACATTATCCCCAACACATATACTTATATACATATATATAAATATATACAGTACCAGTCAAAAGTTTGGAGACATCTACTCATTCAAGTGTTTTTCATACTTTTTTACTATTTTCTACATTGTAGAATAATATTGAAGACATCAAAACTATGAAATAGCACATATGGAAACATGTTGTAACCGAAAAAAGGGTTAAACAAATCAAAATATAATTCATATTTTAGATTCCTCAAAGTCGCCACCCTTTGCCTTGATGACAGCTTTGCACACTCTTGGCATTCTCTCAACCAGCTTTATGAAATGCTTTTCCAACAGTCTTAAAGGAGTTTCCACATATGCTGAGCACTTGTTGGCTGCTTTTCCTTCACTCTGCGGTGAGTGAATATGGCAGTATGTCCATCCGGTCTCACAACCACGTGTAACCACGCTAGCACCATGCTAGGATCCTCTACATCCAATGGGGGCTTGCTCGGTCCTCTTTTTCCTGTAGTCCACAATCATCTCCTTAGTATTGATCACTTTGAGGTAGAGGTTGATGTCCTTGCACCACACGGCCAGGTCTCTGACCTCCTCCCTACATGCTGTTTCATCGTTGTCGGTGATCAGGCCTACCACTGTAATGTCGTCAGCAAACTTAATGATGGTGTTGGAGTTGTTCCTAGCCATGCAGTCATGAGTAAACAGGGTTTACAGGAGGGGGCTGAGCATGCACCCCTGAGGGGCCCCCGTGTTGAGGATCAGTGTGGTGGATGTGTTGTTACTTGTCCTTACCACCTGGGGCCGGCCCGTCAGGAAGTCTAGGATCCAGTTGCAGAGGGAGGTGTTTAGGCCCAGGGTCCTTAGTGATGAGATTTGAGGGCACGATGGTGTTGAACGCTGAGCTGTAGTCAATGAATAGCATTCTCACATAGATGTTCCTTTTGTCCAGGTCTGAAAGGGCAGTAAGGAGTGGAATAGAGATGGCATCATCTGTGGATCTGTTGGGGCGGTATGGAAATTAGAGTGGGTCTAGGGTTTCTGGGATAATGGTGTTGATGGTGTTGATGTGAGCCATGACCAGCCTTTCAAAGCACCTCATGGCTCCAGACGTGAGTGCAACAGGTTGGTAGTCATTTAGGCAGGTTAACTTAGTATTATTGGACACAGGCACTATGTGGTCTGCTTGAAACATGTTGGTATTACAGACTCAGATAGGGAGAGGTTGAAAATGTCAGTGAAGACACTTGCCAGTTGGTCAGCGCATGTACACGTCATGGTAATCCGCCTGGCCCTGCGGCCTTGTGAATGTTGACCTGTTTAAAGGTCTTACTCACATTGACTGTGCAGAGCGTGAACACACAGTCGTCCAGAACAGCTGGTGCTCTCATGCATGTTTAAGTGTTACTTTCCTTTAAGCGAACATAGAAGTAATTTAGCTCGTCTGGTAGGCTTGTGTCTCTGTGCAGCTCTTGGCTGTGCTTCCCTTTGTAGTCTGTAATAATTTGCAAGCCCTGCCACATCCGACGAGCGTCGGAGCCGGTGTAGTACGATTGGATCTTAGTCCTGTATTGACACTTTGTCTGCTTGATGGTTCGTTGGAGGGCACAGCAGAATTTCTTTCTTATTTCTAAACTCCATTCTTGCATATTTTATTCCTCTTGTTTTTTTGTTTTTTTAATACTCTGCATCATCGGAAAGGGCTCTTAAGCAAGCATTTCACGGTCAAGTCTAAACCCGTTGTATTCGGAGCATTTGACAAATTCTATTGTTCTTTCGTTTAAGCTTCGGGGGCCTAAGACACTCACAAGAGTGAAACATAGAGCCATCATACTTAATCACTCCACAAGACAATAAATATTTATCTCCCTTTAAAGTGTAAACACACAGCGTGGACCAAGGAGTGAAACCTGCAAAACATACCTTTCTGCTATCTACTCTCTCCGCTAATGTTCAGACAGACCGCACCATCTTACCTTTTATTAAGAACCACTGTAATTCTTGGGCATAATGAATAATGCATCATGATCACACCGGCATTATTCTCATGTTTTTAATTAATATTTTTCAAGGTGATTATTGCTCCGTTCACACTTCTTTTTCCAAAATAGATTACTGTGTGAGAAGCTGCCTGTTACAGAACAGTGGGTAATTTAAAAGCAGAGAACACGGCAGAGAACACGGCAGAGAACACAGCAGAGAACACAGCAACATCTGATGAAGAGGGTTATACTGTATAATGTATCAGCCATAGCTTGATCTGGACCTTATTTTTTACATTTAACTAGGCAATGCAGTTAATAGCAAATTCTTGTTCACAATGAAGGCCTACTCCGGCCAAACACGGACGACGCTGGGACAATTGTGTGCCGACCTATGGGACTCCCAATCACGGCCGGTTGTGATACAGCCTGGATTCGACGCCTTTAGTCCATAGTGACACCTTTAGCACTGAGATTTACATTTACATTACATTTTAGTCATTTAGCAGACGCTCTTATCCAGAGCGACTTACAGTAGAGTGCATACATTTTATTACATTTACATACTGAGACAAGGATATCCCTACCGGCCAAACCCTCCCTAACCCGGACGACGCTATGCCAATTGTGCGGCGCCCCACGGACCTCCCGGTTGCGGCCGGCTGCGACAGAGCCTGGGCCTGGGCGTGAACCCAGAGACTCTGGTGGCGCAGCGCTGCGCCACTTGGGAACCCATACCTTAGCCTTGACCTGTTCTACAATTGGTCTAGGTACTACTGTGGTACTTTAAAGATACAAAGTTCAAAGTCTGAGGCCCCTTGACCGAATCAGACCGCCACGTTCCACCTGGATCCAGTCACGCCGAAATGAATAAGATATGCTCAATGATTGACATTTCAGGACATATAAAAAGCCACTGTATGAAAATGTACACTGCAAGCCCAGCAGCGGCTAGCTAGCACGATACACACCGCAGTGAGATCTAGAACTGAACAGAGTGTCTTTGACATTTTGTCTGAGACTGTTAG